>NC_072769.1:23369569-23669569 GCF_022539595.1 Amphiprion ocellaris | reverse complement strand
TCTATCACAGGGCTACATATAGAGACAAACAGTCACACTCACATTTACTCCTATGGACAATTTAGAATCACTTCAATTAACCTTTGCTCAAACTGTGGGAGGAAGCTGAAGAACCAGGAGAAAACAGGAGAAAACACGTATGTACAGGGAGAACATACAAACTCCACACAGAGAGATCCCAGGTCCAGGACGGGACACGAACCGGAAATCTTTCAGCTGTGAGGCGACAATGCTAACCACCAATCTACTGTGCACCCCCTGCTAAACATCAGCATGTTTAACGCAGGACCGCTGTGCCTCAGAAAATAAAATGCATGTGCTGACTAACAGTCAGTGGACACGGACTGTACTGCAGCTGAATTAATCTGTGTCTGTCTCACACGCATTGTTCTTTATCTTAAGCCTGTTTAGTTATGCTCGTATGTAGTTGTAAATGAAAGTATAAAAATTGCATCAAACCAGGTTTGGGAAATTTGTTACGTAGGAGTTCAGTCCAGTTTACTTATAGGCAGCTTTTCATCCTTTTCTCTGTCTTCTTTATTATTTTTTTCCCTACAAAACAAGAACCAAAAAAAACCCAACATAGTCACCAATACACACACGCACGCTCTTCTGACTGGTGAGGAGAGATTCAGAAAAAAAAAGGGAATTCATAATAACTCTTGACAAAGGACACAACAAATATACAATAAGCCTTCCATGGCAATCCTGAAACATCTTTGTACAGAGAAGCGAGCATTAAAAGAAAAATAATCAACAATACAAATGTGGTTAGGATAATTCCAAGTGTTGCAGAAGGGGATCCCATGTTTTCTCCAGTTTGAATTGGAATTTAAAACTGCTGTTTTGCAGTTTTTCTAAATGAATAACTGAAACCAATTCATATAACCAATTTTTGAAGCATGGTGGAGTTTGTGTTTTCCAATTTTTTAAAATAATTTTTTTTGCTAGCACCATGCCCATTAAAATAGCTGCTTGTATGTGTGCAGGGAGCACAGATGAATCCTCTGAGGCTCCAAAAAGAGCAAACTCCCTGTCAGGAGGGAGCTTCCTCTTATAAACCTCAGAGAAAAAAACTAAAATTCCGACCCAGAACTGGTAAATTAACGAACAGTCCCAAAATAAATTCAACATTGTACCATCACTGACTTTACATTTATCACATTTAAGAGAAAGAAAGGGGTAAAACTTATGAAGCTTGTCTTTAGAATAATAAAAACGATGAATTACTTTAAACTGTACCAGCCTATGTCTGCTATTTATTGAACAACTATGGATACGGGAAAAAGCAGTTTTCCACAGTTGATCAGAAAGAACAACAGTTTCTCTTTCCCATGCTTTCTTAATACTATCGGCAGATAGAGAGTCTTCTGAAAAATTTCTTACAAATTTGGTGATGAGCTTCTTACTGCAAGGTGAAAGAGAAAACAATTCAAAAAGGGCATGTCTCTTACAGTTTGACTCGAAGTGAGGGATGTTTTCTCGCACAAAGTGCCTCAGTTGCATATAACGTGCATATTTCCGTGTCTTTTTAATCAGCAAAACACAAACCCCTTTAGCTGCAACTGTTTCCCAGCTGAGCAGAAAAGATCTGAAAACCACAATCTCAACCATCCCAGAGTGCAGAGTGGATGAGTCAGCAGCAGTCGGCTGTTGATCAGATATCTCAACGTACGCCAACGCGCATCTGAAAAACAAACGATCTCAGGTGTATGATCATGAGTACACTTCTAAACATAAGTACATTAACTTATATGTTTGAAATATTGATTCCTCAGAACATGAAAGCCTGATGCTGTCAGACTGTTTCAACAACACAAGTTTTTTTTTTTTTTTTTTTTTGAATTGGACTGTTTTTGGTGATGTCAGCACTCATGTTGGTTGTCAGAGTTGTTATGTGTTTTGGCATGCTGACCAAGTTGCTCAAATTCTTCCCTATGGATTTCTTTTTTCCTGTCAGAAGGGCTGGTAGTAATGTAATAGTAGTCATTTCTATGAATGTTGAACACGATCTACATCGTTTTTGTCAGAACATAATTCCTTTGGCAGCTGAGTAAATGTTATATTCTACCTGCAGGTATCTGTGTAAACTCTCGGACCAGGAGCTGCGGCAGAGCGCGGCACGCAACATGGCCGACCTGATGTGGAGCACGGTGAAGGAGCCGCTGGACAGCGCGCTGTGCTTCGACAAGGAGAGCCTGGACCTCGCCTTCAAGTACTTCATGTCCCCCACTCTCACCATGAGGTTGGCAGGACTCAGCCAAATCACCGTGAGTCACTCTCCAGACAGGACTGCACTTAGTGTCAGACTGATGTGTGTGTGCACGACGCTGGGTCAAGAAGGACTCATTAATGCAGCTTTTAAGCAACTGTTTTTTTTAGTGATATTTGCAGTTTTTAAGTCCTGGTTTCAAATCACCAACACAGGAACAGCTGGGTGTTCTTCAGTTCTGCTCCAGTGTTCCTTTCTCTCCTTTATGGTCTGTGCTGACTTGAAATTCACCAAAAGTTTTTTTGTGATGGGGTTTGAACCACTGACAGATTAAAATAATTTAAAATGGAGAACTTTTTTTTTTTTTTTTATTTGATGAGTAAAACAAAAACACTTTAACTAAAATTTTCCTCAATCAACTGTGGAAATCTCTTTAGGGTCTTCAGGAAACCAAATAAATTATTAGCTAGATGAACAAAGGAGTCCATACTAACTCTTTCACTGTTAGTGTTGGTGCGACCATCTGCCTCAGTTGGTGGTACCTGCCACCCGGCACAGGCAGGAAACTTATTGATTGACGGTAGAATCTACCAATGTTCCCTGAAGGCCTTGCAGTGCAAGCTGTGGTAGATGCTGCTAGGTGGCTGTGGTGCTCTCAGGCAGGTGTGTGAGTGAAAATTGCTTTGAAAATAGTAAAATAACGTGTTCCAAAGTCAGATTTGTCCAAGATGAAGCTGAGTAATTTTATCCACATGCGCTCTTTTCTATGTGCAGTTCTTTTTTTTTTTTTTTTTTAAACAAGTGAAGCACATTTTAAAATGTAAATACCACAGTTGATCAATCATTTCCATGTAATGGAGAGAGGCCAAAATCAAGGTTGTGATTAATATTCTTTTAACTTTGCAGCCCTACCACTGCATTCGTCATTGAAATAGAATATATTGCATTTTTTCTTCACACCACTTTATCTCTGAAACACAACAACTAAGTAGCATCAGGCAGACAGACTGACAGCCACCGAGAAGATAGATAGATACTTTATTAATCCTGAGGGAAATTCAAGTGTTCAGCAGCTTACATACAACAACATAAAATAACAAAAAGGCAGGTTAGTAACAATATCATTACAGGTTAGTACATACTCTGAAAACTCTTGCTGTACAATACTATAAAAATGCTTCTAATTTTAAAATCTATAGAATACTAAATGTAATTAAAATTCAGTATACAGTATTTACACATTTTAAGGCATGGTGATTTAAAATGGACTTGAGGTATTTAAAGTGACTTTGACAGGTTGTAGGAAAACAGTTTTGTCGAACTACCTAAGATGCATAGACATTCTATAATAGTCAGTCACACTGGTCCTAATGTGATTATGACTGCGACCCCCCCACCCCGACCACTCAGTGATGAGTTGTACAGTCTGTTGGCCAAAGGGACAAAAGAGAAGCACTGCTTTCCAGCACTGTGGCTAACAGAGTAGCTGCCTACGCTGGTTAGAGCGACACCTAAACAGCTTAATGATCATCATTCAGATTCAGATTCAGATTCTTTTATTGTCATTGCTGCATACAGTGACATTCAAATACTAATAAAAGTGATTAAAAAAAACTATATATATATATATATATATATATATATATATATATATATATATATGCATATAAATAAGGCAATACATAGTAATACTGCACTTCCTGCGACTGCTTGAAATTTTACATTTTACAGGTCACATATGCGCTCTATTTTGATCTCAGCTCTGTTTGCAGACTTCAGCAGTGATTTGAAGTGAATAGTTAGTTATCATGTCTGTAGTGCAAATAGAATGTCATCCCAGTATGTACAGTGTAAAATGTAGCGTGGCGATATGCTCACAGTTGACATGAGCATTATAACCTGATGCTTATATGTAATACCTGGTGGTGTATTTTACATAAACTAAGGTACACAGTTAGTGGAATATTAATAATGATAATGACTTTGCCGTACCACCGTTATGTGAACATGACTGACTGCAACAGTGACATTTAAAATGCTCTGCTCATTGGCATATAGAAAAAACTACTTCTGTTTCCGCGTGGGTAAATCTGACAACACATCTCCTTGTTTCACCGTTTAGTTATTTTTGGTCACACTCCTCTCTGAGCTGCAGTAACTAAGTGGAGACTAGAGACTTCTCTGGGCACAGCTGCCTAGCTAGCTTGTACTGTAGCCTGCATGTGAGGCATTCAGGGAAGATGATAAATTGTAGTATTGTTGTATTATATTATATTTTGGCCATTTTTTGTGCAGCCCTAGTATGAACATTCAGTAGTTAACAAGTGTTTGTGCCAGTTTCTTTGCCAACAGCTTTCTTTTATGTCTTGGTGTGTCACTGAAGGGAAATAACCTTGTAAAAACAAAACATGCAGTGTATTATGTCTTCACTCGTAATGGAACATGTGTGTCCATGTTTCCTCAGAATCAGCTCCACACCTTCAATGACGTCTGCAACAATGAGTCCCTGGTGTCTGACACAGAAACGTAAGTTAGTTGGAAGGACTTGGATAAAGATATACATGAATGTGTCAATACATGCATTTAGAAAAGTTATTGTCTCTGGTTTCATTGGTTGATGCTATGTAATTGCATTTTATTGATATCCACAAAGATTTAGACTTATCAGTGTTGTTGTCATTTAGAAAAAAACAGTTGGCTTTCTCAGATGGGTCATAGTTATTTTTTTTATTTTGTACCATTTTCCTCAAAGTCAAGTACAAATGTGTTACAATATATGTGACTGGAAAGTGGTAAAGTAATAAAGTACTTAAGGAAGAAGGAAAAACCACATGCCTGTCATCTCTTTATAAGACTGTTTATTTAAAGAAAAACAGGTATACATCCACACAGTCACAATGCACCTTGAGCTGTTGTGTATTATTGTTCTTGTGTATTACTTCACTGACTGTTTCTGACCACCACTGTGCTGCGGCTTCATCCTTTCAGGTCCATAGCAAAGGAACTTGCTGACTGGCTGATCCACAACAACGTGGTTGAACACATATTCGGACCGAATTTGCACATCGAGGTGAGACCTTTGTTTACAGTAAACTGATAGTGTACATGCTGCAGGCAGTTGTATTTCAACAAAATAAGTCTTTATTAAATAGTTTTGTAGCTTCAGTATGAAGTGCCCCCTTTAGTTTCATTGTACAATGCTACACTAGAGACTGGGCGTCCATATGTTTTCTCCCAGTGCTGCATATCGTGTGTGTTTGTGTTTTCTAGATCATTAAACAGTGCCAAGTGATCCTGAACTTTTTGGCTGCAGAAGGCCGACTCAGCACACAGCATGTGGACTGTATCTGGGCTGCAGCTCAGGTAAGAGAAGACTGCAACACAGCTTCACTTCATTAACCTGTTTGTGGCCTGCAGTATTAAATATTAGCACAACCATTGTGGTAAGTGCTACACATGAAAGCAGCAGTGCTCACTGGCTTGATTCACTTAAATGTCTAAGGTTTTGCCTCAGCAGCTAATATTGGTAGATAATATAGACTGAGCTGTGACAAAAGCACTTGGACCAAAAATAAAAAGAGAGAGATTGCAGTTATTCTCATTGGTCTTGAAGAAATTATTATAGAAGTATTTATAGTAATTTAGTTAGTTCCCTCACACTGAAACAGGAGATGTAACCCTGATTTGTTATATATTTTTTATATATATACTTTCTTTCTTTGCTGGATTACATCAGCAGGGCAATTACCTTTTTTTTGTTTGTTTTTTTTGAAAAGTCGTAATAGAAGTGAAGATGTACTGTGTATTCAGGTGTTGGTCTGGTGTATCACAAAATTACAGTGGTCACTCGCCATATCGCGGCTCACTTTTCACAGTCTCACTGTCGCAGATTTTGAAATTGCATTTAGTGTCACAGATATTTCGATATATCACAGGATTTTGCGGTATATAGATACTTTTATATGTTTGTTATTGTTTTGGGCTGCGTTGAAGAATGATGCTGGAGAGAGGATATCTGCCTTTAATGCACTCTGCATCTCGCAGATGCTTTTATTTTGACACATACAACAAGCACCAATATAGAACATGTAGCAGGAAGTCATCAAACACACTACACTTCACACTCACGGTCCTGACAGCGCAACACTTAAGCAAACTAACTAGGCTGACTCAACTGCAAAAACACAATAAAACACAAACACTAATAACATTATAACACCAACATAAACCACAATAATAACATTTAAACCCCCAAAACACCAAACTCCCATGGTGCATTGCAGCACAGCAGTTCAGTCTTAGATCAGCTCTGTGATCGCTACATTATTTTAATTATTTTTGCAGTAAGATGAGCATTTTCTAGCCTAAAAAATAAAACAATATAAAAAAATATAAAAAATGATAATTAAAACATATTAAAAGAATATTTAATCAAAATAAAATGTGCAGCGTACAGCATTTGGCTCTGATTGGCTCAGCGACGTAGCATCAGTCTCCTCTGTCTCCCATATGTAGCAGCATTCAGCATCTCACCTTGTCCATTTCACATAGATGTTTCTCTGCGGTGTGTGAGGAGGGTTTGTAAAACCTTAAAATATATATAAATAATAATATAAATATGGTCGCTACTTCATGGATTTTTGCCTATTGGTGCGGGGTCTGGAACGTAACCCCTGGATAGACGAGGGACCACTGTACATACATACCGTACTGAGATTTAAACGACCTTTGAATCCATGTTAGCACTACAAATGAATCAATGTATTCCCATTACATCCAGTATTTTGTGATGACAGCGTCTTCTTTTTGTGTTTGTGTTCCTGTTCAGCTGAAACATTGTAGCCGCTACATCCACGACCTTTTCCCTTCGCTCATTAAAAACCTGGACCCAGTGCCTCTCCGCCACGTCCTCAACCTGGTGTCAGGTCTGCATCCCAGCGCCCACACCGAGCAGGTACAAACACGCAGCCTGAAAAAGAAACCCAGAATCCCAAACACTGAACATCACCCTCACTGTTGGTGTGATTTCTGATGAAATGCTTGTGTGCCTCCCCCTTCCTTAGACACTGTACCTGGCCTCCATGCTGATCAAGGCTCTGTGGAATAATGCCCTGGCAGCCAAGGCCCAGCTCTCCAAACAAAGCTCCTTCGCCTCTCTGCTGAACACCAACATCCCTATGGGAAACAAGAAAGGTCAGCCTGCATTCATCTCAGCGTGAATCCTGTGAAATCAGTTTTATAATATTGCTTGAGGCTCTTGAGCTCAGTCAAGTCTGGGAAAATGAGTCGAGTGAGCTTCGTTTTAGAGACTGCGAGTTTATATTAAACAACTTGGCTAAAACATGAAGGTGTATGGTTAGAAGAAACGGGCTGTTAGCAGTCATAGTCATTGTAAAAACTGGATATAGGACTGCAACTAACAAGTATCAAAACTGTGGAATAATCTTATTATTTCACAATTAAATTAGTCACTCTTTGTGTCTACAAAATGTTAGAAAATAGTGAGAAATGTCCCACATCCCAAGACTGCTCTTCCAGATGTCTGCTGAAAACTTTAAGATTCACTTTACTGTCAAATACTACAAAGACAAAGCAGAGAGAAGCTTGAACTAGCAAGTTTTTAAAAAAATGACTAAAATAGCTAGAAAGTGTTTAAGCCTTTGCATCGTCACATTCTACGCCCATCGTTCTCCTCATCACCTGCTCTGGATGAGGACGGATCCAAGAGAAGATGCAGAAGTCTACTTTCACCTTAGATTACTTCAGTTACAATATGCTGAAAAATTACTGCACATTTTTTGCATAATGATGCCAAAAAAATACTGCCTACACCAGCTCTAAGTTCAGCAGCTAGTAGTAGTAAATACGTGGAATACTCAGAAGATGCCTTACTCAATTCATTTGCTTAAAAATGAACACATCTGACCTCTTAAAGTGATGTCATAAACAAAGTAAATAACGATAACGTGTTAAACGTTCACCACTCACTCAAGCTCAGTTCCATTCTCAGACTGTGTGCAGGTTAATGCGTCTGCTGCTGGTGGTTTTAGATTGTTCTTAGTTTGTCATCCTGTGTGGTCTCAGGTTCCCCGGCTGCCAGTCCGGACAGCAGTGACAACAGCGACACTCAACACAGTGGAGGCAGCGACATGGAGATGGACGACCAGATGATGACTGGCAGCAAGAGGAGCCAGCAGAGGCTTTCTGATACAGAGGTATCCACAAACAGATATAAAACAGGAAACAATGAAATGATGAGCAACTAGAAACTGGTCTTTAGCATGTGAGGGTAAAAAAAAACACATGGAGACATAGAGAGCATACCTCAAAACATTCAACTTATTATTCAGCAGGTCTCCATTTACCCATTTTTATTAAAGCTCATTGAAAAATTGATGATTTTTTTTTTTTTTTTTTTTTTTTTTTAAAGCAAGCAGCCAGTGTTTGAGAAAGAATATGAACTGGCATCATACAGCCAGAAAAAGACTAAAGTAGCATTTCTTTTGAGGAAGAAAAGCTTGTTTCTGTTTCACCATGTACACCTTGATAGAAGTTTAATTACTTTGAATTAATTAATGTTCCTTCATCTTTGATGGCAACACAATGTTTCTTCTTCTCTCCAGCCCCTTTCAGATGCACATTTCTTTCATTTAATTTGACAACAATTAAGAGTGTCTGTCATAAGTCTGAATAGGTGCCCTATTCGCTTTAATAGCAATCTTACCAGTAACATTTCCGTATGGCTTACAACACGGAGCAAGTCTAAATGAATACAGTCACATTGACAGATCTGCACAGAAAAACAGTTCTGGACTTCAATATAAGTAACTTTTTTGCAAAAATGACTGGAAACTGTCGCCAAGTCAAGCTCAGAGAACTGCTTTCCCTTCATGCCAAGGATAAGATAATCAAGCAGCGTAATGGGATTGATGTAAGGTTTCTGTCTAGATGACACAAAGTTGTCACTTACTTGAGACGTTGTTAGGTATTCCAGGGCTGAAAGAGCTTCTGCTGTTTCCTCAGGAGTCGATGCAGGGCAGCTCAGATGAGACGGCGAACAGCGTGGAGGAAGGCAGCAGCGGACCGGGCAGCAGCAGCGGTCGGAGCGAGGCTTCCAGCAACGAGGCTGCCTCTAGTCGGGCCAGCCAATCAGCTGGGAGCCCCGGCAGTGAGATGCACTCTGACGACATGGCAGACAGCGAGGCTTTAAAAGAAGAGGAGGAGGATGATGATGAGGAGGACGACGAAGAGGATGATGATGACGATGAAGAGGACGAAGACGAGGGGAACCGGTCGGCAGCTGATGGTGGTCAGCAGAAGGAGCCTCGGGAGCAAACTGAGTCCAGGAAGAGGAAAGCCGGGGAGGCTCTTGGTGAGGGACCGAGTCAGGGGGCGGGGCCTAGTGGCACAGGAGGGGGAGCCAAATCGAAGGTTCTCCCCTTCAACCCAGAGACTTCTGGTGTCATGGTCACTGCGGCGTCAGCGTCTTTAGAGGGTCGTATGAGGATATTGGATGCGTGCTCTGCATCATCGTCTGCTCGACCCGAGGGGACAGAGTCCCAGCAACAGCCACCAGACATCAGCCCGTCCCAGATGGTTCAGGGGCCTCAGGAGCCCTCCTGTCTGCCACGACCAGGGGACTTCCTTGGAGAGGCCATGGGCAGTGAGCTCTTCAACTGCCGCCGTTTTATCGGCCCCCAGCATCACCACCATCACCATCATCATCATCACCATCATGAAGGGTAACACTGCTGTTCTGCAGCTGTTTTTACTAATTCTGTTCATTTGTTAGCTCAGTAAATGAGCACACAAGTCTAAAGCAGCAACCAGTAGTCTTCCTTTCACTCTGAAGTAGTGCTGATCAAAACAAAAAAAGATTCTTTTTTAGGCCTAACATTGGTGTCTTGCCACATAATAAGCAGTATGAACTGTGCTTACTGTGAGGTTTGTTCCAGAAAACATGGTTCAGTGAATGTGTTTATATCCCCAGCATGCACCAGGAAACACCAAGAAAACACATTTGTGAATGATTTGTTTTAGGTCAACATGAAAGTAGACACAGTCTTTATTCTCCTACAACGAACAGAGTAAGAACATAGAAATAAGGATGAAGTTTTAGCTTCATGTGACTTTATCTATCTTGAGTTGATGTCAGGTTACACAAGAGAGTCTAATCTGTAACTAAAATCAGTGTTCTAGCTCTCACTAGATGAACACAATGGTTCATAGCAGCACAAACATATTCAGCTGCTGATATGTTTCAACAAGTATTTAAATAATAGTGACATGACTTCTGTTTTAATGCGTATTTACATGGGTATGTATTTATTGCTGTAATGGCAGTACATAACCAAGATGGGGCATCACTAAAAGTAAAAAGGATTTTCCCTCTGGGGACCAGCAAATGTAATAGAAATGAAGCCACCGTTTGTTAATATCTTGTGTAAAATGTTTGTGTTATCCTTGTTTCTAAATTCATCTAATCCTGTAATGCTGCTCTGTAGATTCACGTTGTCATACATATCATGTATTTTTCGGTGTTTAATAAATGTGCTTCTCTCCTTGCTGTATAAACCTCCGTCAGTCCCATGGTGGAGGATATGCTGAGTGCCGATGATGTTAGCTGTAGCAGCTCCCAGGTCAGTGCCAAGTCGGAGAAGAACATGGCTGACTTTGACGGGGAGGAGTCGGGCTGCGAAGAGGAGCTGGTCCAGATCAACTCCCACGCTGAGCTCAGCTCCCATCTCCAGCAGCACCTGCCCAACTTGGCCTCCATCTACCATGAGCACCTGGTGCAAGGTGAGCCACAGTCAAGACCCTGCAAGGTTCAGCATTATCAGGTTACTTTGAACAATACAGCTGGCTCTTCTTGCTATTGATTTTTGGGGTAAATCCCAACTAGTAAATGTAAGTCAACCTGCCAAAGCAGAGATTCTCAAATGAGAGTCTGAGAAAAACCATCAGGGTGTCTGTGAACAAATATTTAAAAAGAATACTTTTTAAATATTTGCCGGGGCTCCAGTTAGTGACTACAATGGTTGCATATCCAATCATTGTGTGTGACAGTGTGCAAGTCAAAATTTCACATGGTTGCATTTGTGTGAGTGCCGGATGATTATTAGGCTGATATGGTGCCCCTCCGACCGGCGTTGATAGCAGCTGCGTTACCGATAGTTCTTCTTGACTGTCTTTTTCAGTCTGTCGCTACCTGACGCATTGAACAAGCAAATTCAGCTGCTGTGTTTTCCAAGCTAGTGGAGAGGGGGAGGTCAGACTCTGACACATCAGAGTGCAGCTGACTGAACCAGTGAAGAAGGAACAGCATTGCATTCAGTTACAGTGGCTAAACCAGTATAAATGAATATTAATCACAGTAATGAGTTTGACTTCCGACAGTTATATCAACATGATGACTGCAGTATTGACATTTTAAAAACACTATGCTCATAGAAAACCGTACTTGTAGAAAACAGCCCATGTAGATAAAATCACTCTGTTTTAGTTTGGGGAAATCTGACATTAGAGCTTCTTATGTCGCTGTTTTCACAGTAATTTTTGGTTAGACACATGTCTGAGTGCGCTGCAGTGACCTAGCAGCATCTGCAACAGCCTGCATGTGAGGCGTTTTGAAAACAACTGTAAATTGTAGTGTTTATATGCAGATTTGAGCCAGTGAAGTGTTAAACCTGTGCTCAGTTTAAAGTAGTGATGTCAGACAACCTCCAAGAAAGCACTGGTGACAAAATTTATGTATTTCCTATTTTGTATATGTTAAGTCTTACATCAATGCTAAACTATGGTATTTAAATTAACACAACTATTCGTTAGCATGCAATGTTAATACCATACTGGGAGATGCAAGAAAATCACGTCCAATGCTATATGTAGCTAACTGTTTGCAGTGGCATTGTTTTATGTGTGTTCTGTGTTGAAATCATGCAAACATTATAAATATATGTTGAATACCTTTTAAATGTATTTCTCCTGTGTTTTGTTTTTTTTCTTCAAAAAACTAAGACTATAGAAGTGTAAAATCATACCCAGTATGTTTTTTTTTCTGACTTGTAAGAGGTCCTTTGTAGAACAAAACTAAGAGATAATTTACGAAAGGAGGTAATTTTTGGAATGCTCCATATCTCTGCAGGTCCAGCTGTTCATAAACATCAATACTCCAGCAGCCACGCTGTCACCGACATCAACCTAGATAATGTTTGTAAGAAGGGCAACACTCTGCTGTGGGACCTGGTGCAGGATGAAGACGCGGTACGACTTCAGTTCCAGTTCTCCAACATTTCTTTATACACATCATACCTCTATTGATGTTCATGCAGTTAAAGAGATGCTGCTTTACCTACCAGAAAACAGCAGCAGGATGCAGTGACCTCCTGCAGAAAAGTAGAATAATAATGATAGGAGAAATATAAGCTTAGATAATGACTTTTAAAAGATTCACAGAACAATTTAATAATCTTTGGTCGTACACATACTACACACACTGAACATTTAGTTTATCTGTGATGACCAGTGGTGATAATGTTTGTTTTAAACTATATATATTCAATTAAAAATTTATCTAAATTGTTCAGCTGATCAGAGCTGAATATGTACAAGTCAAAGCCGGAAATGCTGCAACAATTTGCAGTCTAATTGTCTTTGTCCAGCACTTTCCCGTTGATCTGTGTGATCTCCTCTTTAATTTGCTTTGTGTGTGTAGATTCATCTGTCTGAGGGTCTAATTAATGAGGCAGAGAAGCTGCTGTGTTCTCTGGTCTGTTGGTTCACTGACAGACAGATCCGAATGCGGTTCATCGAGGGTTGCCTTGACAACTTGGCCCATCACCGGTAAGACTGACCGTACTACAGCATCAGTGTGCTTTTAACTTGGCCTTTCTGTTAGGATCCTTTTTTTTGTTGTCAAAATGTTTGAATTTACATAAGGTTTGATTGTTAAGAAGTGGAAAAAATAAAACATGATCAGCTAATTTGGATCTTGAAACTGAATGGAACTGTGAGCAATATAGAAAAATGTAACACCCTGAACATTAATGATTTCTGGGCTCCTAACTCCTTATAGAAGTCAGGTGTTGTGGCTTGAGAGAAGGATGAGAGTTACTTTTTACAAAAAGCACAAATTTTTGATAACCCCTTGTGCACGGAGACAAGTAACTACTCCTCTCACTGAACACTTCAGTGCTTTTATTCTGTCTGTGGACCCTGTGAAAGATGCGACTGTGTTTTCCTACAGGTCTGTTGTGGTTTCATTGCGTCTACTACCCAAGCTCTTCGGCACTTTTCAGCAGTTTGGCTCCAGCTATGACACACATTGGATTACTATGTAAGTAACGTGTCAGAGAAAAAGTTCAAAAACTACAAATCTGTGAGTCAGAACTTCAATCAGGGTGACCAGCCCTCTCTGTGTACATAACTGTATGTGAAGTAGTTGAAACTAGCTCCACCTGCAGCAGCTATAACAGCAACATGCTGACACACTGATGCTTCCTATGATATAATATATCAGTCAGAGGGACCAGCCCGACATTTTCCCTTTTGCGCTATTACCGTATTTTCCTGCTAATGCTTACATACTTTTACTTTTCAATTCAAATTTCATGCAGAAGATTTATCTATAATAGAGTGCTTTTTATATTGCTCTATTGATACTTGGATGTAGGTAAAGGATCTAAATGCTTCTTCCACATGGAGAAAATTGTGCATATTATATCTTATAAATTGATGTATGTTCTTAACACATTTTTTTCTCTGTACCAAAATGCTACAGTTCCTCTTAGTTATTAGATTTCTCCTAAACACAAATACACGACTCAAAGAAATGCAACAATCAAAAGCATTTAAGTCCTTCTGATATATGTAAAAATGGATTTTGCTTTGTGTTGCTGATGTGGTTGTTGGTTCTTTCAGGTGGGCCGAGAAGGAGCTGCACATGATGAAGCTGTTCTTTGACAACCTGCAACACTACATTCAAGAAGTGCGAGAACATCGACACAAATTTGCACTGTGAGTCTGTCATCCTCAATGTCATCCCTGAATATTTCAGTTTGAACCAAACTGATAATATAATTGCTTTGTTTGTTTGTCATTATTTTTAACTTGATGTGACTGAGAGAAATTCCTCTTTAGGTTAAACAAACCAGTCTGATCTAAAAATTCCAGCATTTGAGTTTTGGTCCTGTATGTGATGATGTGAAACTGTATGTGGTTCAGTAATACGAGGCCTAATTTTCTGTTAATGAAGTCATATTTTTGTCAAGTCTGTCGTTGTGATAATCACCACCTATCATAAGTACCGAGTTATTTATGTCTTTAAACCCTGCTCTCTTTGTTTTACAATTATATACAAGAAAAGCAGTCAGAGAGTGCAGTACTCTGCCAAGGCTGTTCATTCCCCCATATGGCATTGTCAGAAAATCAGCATTTTTTTTTTTTAAATAAATGAAGCATTTGTTTATTAGTTACTGATGATCAGAAATCACAGCAACATAAAATGTGTCCATTTAATATAGATGTACCCACAAACAAAATGATGTTGCGCTGAGCACAGGCATGTGTTATGCATGTGTACATTTTGTACGGATACCGAATCGCGTGACCTAAATATGTAGCAGGAATGTGGGAGATGTTGCGGGAATTGATAGGACTCAGAAACACCCCCACAATTTAATCAATTGTTCCTTGTATCATTTCTGATGGATAAGTCCCGATAAATCAGCAGTGGTGGATTTTTATTAGGATCACAATCATGTGATCATCAGCAGGCAGCTGACGTAGTGTTCACTTGTAGTCATAGTTACAGTGACACCGTGCCCTTATCTCGCAATGCTGCAGAAACCTTTAACAAATCCGTGGATCCAGACTATAAGCCGCATCACTACCCAAATCTAATCACTTGGTCCTTGTGTCATTTCTGATCTTTCCTGAAAATTTCATCCAAATCTGATATTCTAGCCTTCATTCATTTATTTATTTAATTTTTTATTTAATAGGGACAATGCAATTAACATAGCTTCAATACAGTTCATGAATCCGATGTGTTGCATGTAGAGTTTTAGCTACAGCTAATTCTCAACTCCTGTCCCTAGTTGGGCTTTTAAAACAACCAAAGCATACAAGATCACAATCCTTTAAAAGTACAATATACAAAAAACCTAAACAAATACAACCATAACTTACAAAATTAAGTTAAAAATCCTCACAAAAGCAAAAGCAAGAAGGAAAAGAAAAAGTAAAATGTTACAAATCAATCCAAATTAACTATTTAAACTACAACACTTCTTATTCACAATCCCTCTCAGTTCCACACTTAATTTCTCTTCGTGAGGAGTTTGGTTTCGTAGCAGAAACAAACTGGCCTCAGTTTGCACTTTCAAGGTGCATTCACATTACATTTACAGTCAATAAATGTTCACTCTCATTCTCTATGGAAATCTGAGTGATGAACAAATTCAGTAGAAATGGAAATTCGGTTCTCTTTCCGTTGCTGTTTAGGCTCACAGTTCATTCATTAAAATAAATGCCTGTTGGAAAGACAACTCCAACTCCAGTCTATTATTTCCACATTTGTTTAGTATAAAATGCAATCTGACTAGAAGTCCTTAAATACTCAGAGAAGTTATGTTGAGGCTGAACTCTCTGTAGCTAATTTTAGACTTTGCTTCTGGGAATTTGTGGGGTTGAGATCTGCTTAAGGCCTCTAACAATTTCCTCCGACTAGATTGGATCTGATGGCCCTGACGTCGACCCTAAATTTGATTGAGATGGAATTAAGAGAAACATTAAAGATGCCTCTTCTAAGCCTGCCCACCAGCAAACTGATATTAAATGAACCTGAACTTGCTTAACACCTCTTAAGTTACATTTGATAGCTTTGCTCAGCAACACTTTGTGCAGCCCTTTGCTGAGGTCTGCTGCCACCTTTAATCACTATATGGTGGGATATTTGTGGAGTAGCTGTGACCTAAAACAACATTTTCTGTAAAAATTACTTACTTAGACTAGGGATCTCAAAACACTGAATGAGTATTTTGTTACCTGGCGTAACTGCTACCAGGAAGCCTTCTCACCCTCCTATTTTTGTTTTAATTTGTGTTTTGTTCAGTCTGTTTAGTCATTGTGGCGTGTGTATTTGTTTAAATGTATGAAGTTCAATTAAAAAAGTTAATTACAGTAAAACATGAAAAGAAGTATCACACGAGGGAATGACAGGTATATCAGCTAAAATTACATTCTTTGTCCTTTTCTAGAAATTGTCACTGCTAATTCTGCTGTGCACCTCTTCTGCGTCTTGTTGCAGGTACAGCCACAGTGCAGAAGTCCAGGTCCGTCTACAGTTCCTCACCTGCGTCTTTTCAACCCTGGGATCTCCAGACCACTTCAGTGAGATTCAGCTTCATTTCTTCTGCTCAGTGAACAGAATGATACCTGGATTGGTTGCACAACTAAATACTGTTGTACAATACAGTTACCTTCATTTCTAAATGTGTCTTTAATTTATAAACTTATCTTCAGGCATGAAGATCGTCTGTATTAAAAGATGATTTCATAACTGTTAGGAACCTTGAATGATTATAGGTGATAGATCACCAAAAATAGTGTTTCTCACTCATCCCTTGTGATGTCTATCTATACTGATAGGTTTTCATGCTCAAAACGCTGCATTACAAATACAACGCCACATTTTTGCATAATAAGAATGCAACTTTCCCCATGTCAAGTTTTCTGTCAGAGAAAAACACCAACAGCTGAGGAGACTGGAAAGTCACACTGAGAATTGAAAATAGTTGTGGGCTTTTAGAAATGGTTAGAAAACTATGTGATTTGTATAAATCGACCTAAATGGGCCAAACAGTTCCCCAGCTGTTTTTCTTGGCCTTACCAACAATGGTGTTTTTCCCAAAGAAAAGCATATTTAACAGTAGTTTGGAAATGAACCCTATGTGCGTCTGGTTTTCCTGTGAGTCTTTGGGGAACAATGCTAAAATAGACCTCATTATGCAACCTGACCTGCTTCGTTGAGTCCAAAGCTGCGGCTGTCTGTCTGTGTGTGTGTGAGTGTGTGTGAGTGTGTGTGATGTAACACTGAATAAAATGACAATGTGTCTAGTAGTACTTTACCACATTTATCCTAGCTGAACCACCCATAGTGAACAAACTTAATTTAAATACAGCTAATCTGGCTCAGTAAGTGTAACATATTTTAAAGCCTTAGTTGCTGTTCAAGAAACAGCAGGTTAGATTGTGAAAAGACAGGAGTGCACTTCCTGTCACCGCTCACTTGTGGAATTTGGAAAGCTTTATTCCAGACCAGGAAACTCTACAAATTTAATATAGACTGTCCAGAAAAGCAGAAATATCTGCGCAGGAGTACTAACTACAGGCTGCTTGTACCCGTTGACTCCTACAGTAAACCAACCGTGATGTATCAGGTGATTCTACGATTGTTTATGTCTAATTTTGTAATCAATTCTATTTCTTGCCAATTAATTGCTGCATTTTAAATCCCCCAATCTGGCTTATTTTCTTTATCGATATCTTAAGATGTACATTATGAGTGATGTATGCAAATCTTTGAGAGTAAGAGAGAGTGTCATCTTAAAACTCATACAAGTTTTCAGCCTCTGTAGAACAATAATGACTGATTTCTGAGATACAGACAGGTGACAGTTTACAGAAGAAACCCGAACCCTTGAGCCCTGCAGTGAGGAGATCCAGTGACTGTAATGCTGTGGGGGGCTGCTATGGTTTGTGTTCACTTATCCCCTAAGTACGAAGGATCACTGAGTAGTTTAATGTGTAAGACATCTGTGTAAAATGTCACGGTCTTCACAGTGAACACATTTTATCCCACTTAAACACCTATAGGAGATTTTGTGCTAATGTGTTAGACAGTGCTCTCCATCATTACCATCAAATCACCCAGTGAGGACATATCTTCTCACCCCCAGGAGAGTCCAGAGACCAGGAGAATCAATGCCTAGATGCATTAAAGCTTTTTTGGGGCCATGTGGTGACCTCACACCGTACTAAACACCGTTAAGCCCTTTAAAGGACACTCGTTGAAATATTTTGAAGTTCAAAAATGTAACCCTAGAGTGTTATTGGTATACATAAGACTTTCTAACTTTTGTAACGTTTTTCAAAATTTTTAATTTTCATGTTGAAATTCAAGGTCAGTGAAGTTACCATATATGGTTCCTTGCTTGTTAGTGGTAAAAAAAAAAAAAAAAAAAAACATTCCAAGAAATGTATATATCATCACTTAGCACAACTACTCAACCGTAAAATGTGTGAGTTTCATCAACTTACTATGGTTAATTCTGATGTTTTGACCGGAAATATGGAAGAGGACCGAGCTGCAAGTCTGTCTTTTTCCAACTTTGGAGAATAGAGAAGATTTGATATGTTCCAGGCCTCTGCTGATTGGTCCAATGCCATAATACTGTGTTGTGTAACTTAGAATGGCCTTTGCTGATTGGCTGGGTGAAAACCACATGCTTCTCAGCCTCACAGAGAGGCGGGAGCAAGACCATATTTAATGTGTGCGGGAGTTACCAAATATGATCATTTGCCCGATGAAGGGTTAAGACACTTCATGTTGGTTTTTCCTTTAATTTATATATTTGGAGTGTTTTTTCCTGTTTGTTGTCTGTTGTATCACTTTGAGAAATTATGGACCTGAAGAAATGAAAGTATCCAAAAATAAGTAAAGTACTCAGAGAGCTCAGTACTCTGCCAAGGTTGCTCAGTCGTATCATTTCCGGCAGCTGAAATCTTTTTTAAAAAATTGTAATCCGCAGCGGTGGATTTGTAGTAGGATCACAATCATGTGATCATCAGCAGGCTGACGTAGTGTTCAGTGGTTGTCACATGGTTACAGTGACACCATGCTGCTATCTCACAATGATACAGAAATCTTCATCAAATCAGTGGATCCAGATTATAAGCCCGATCACTGCCAAAATCTAATCACTGGGTCCTTGTGTCATTTCTGACCTTCCCTGAAAGTTTCATCCAAATCTGTTAGTCTGTTTTTGAGTAATGTTGCTAACAGACAGGCAAGCAGACAAACCAACTGCCATTGTCACATAACTCCACCTCCTTGGCAGAGTAATAAAATAAATTAGATGTATAAGACTAATAAAACAAAATGTTAAGGTGCAGAAACACTTTTGCTTTTTAATACTGTAAATCATCTTGTAACCTCTTACATTTGCCTTCCGATCCTCAGTCCTGACCTGTGTTTATCAAGTAGCTAAAGCTGGAGAGAGAAAGATTGTCATTGGTTTGTGTTCATCGAAGTATCGGCAGTAGGAATTGAGTCTGTGTTCACTGAGCTCCTGTGTGTGACTGAGTGTTTGTTTGTTTCTGTCTCTCAGGACTGAGTCTGGAGCAGGTGGACATCCTGTGGCACTGTCTAGTGGAGGACGCTGAATGCTACGACGACGCACTGCACTGGTTCCTCAATCAGGTCCGCAGCAAGGACCAGCACGCTATGGGCATGGAGACCTACAAACACCTCTTCCTGGAGAAGGTACCTTACAATAAACTGGATTCAGAAGTTTACTAAATGTGTCTGACATGACAGGTTTTACTGAGAGCTGAGCGAGGTTCAGTTGCAGATTTTTTTGTTCCTTTGAAGTTACTTTTGGAAAACCTGGAGAACTACTGAACTGAAAATGAGAAATTAATAAAACATTGCAGCTACCAAATGAGGCATGACTTTGCTAATCCATGACCTATTTCCTTCTTTTGTTACATATTGCTCAGAGGTATTTTCTAAACCACTGTCAGGTGGACTATGAAGCATGCTCCCCTTTTTGAAAAAAATTCTATTGCATTTATTAAAACAAATTTAATAGATTATTTTTCTTTAGTTTTATTTTCTTTATTTTCAAATCATTCTTGTACCTGTGTATGTGTCCAGATGGGTGAAAATAATGAATAAATATTCCACTCATACTGTGTATTTGCAACCTTAAATGTATATAAACTGGTGTGTGTAGGAATCTTCTTTGTTTTTTCGTTTTCCTTTTTTAGTGTTGTTTTTGTTTTCCTGACATTAAATGTTAAATTAGAGACATGATGCAGAGCTGGTTATGGTACATAACATGTTTGAAAATAAAAATGAACCTTAAAAAAATCAAGCAGGAAAAAAGCAATTGTAGTATATTGATTGGCACATTAGACAAACTGCATTTCAAATGGTTCATGTGGGCGTCCAGATAGCTCAGCTGGTTGATTGAGCGACCCATGAATGCAGCGGTTTGGGTTCGATTCCTCATGACCCTTTACTGCATATCTTTCCCTCATTCTTCTCGCTGGTTTCCTGTCTGCTTCTCGACTGTGCCTATCAAATAAAACCAACAAAAGACCAAAAAAATAACTTAAAAAAAAAAAAAAAAAAGGGATCATGTGGATGCCAGCTGGAGTTCATCTATGGAGCAGCCTCTTTGAAATCTAGTCTATTCCAAGCATATTCCATAGTCATACCAGATAATGACAAAAATAAAGCTGTGGATTTGTGATGTGGGTTTAGGACCTGTGACGTTTTTTATTATTTTTACATTAATGATCCTCTGGGCAGCTCCAATGAAGTCACTGCTGTGTGTTGATTTGTTTTTGTTTGTGTCTCCAGATGCCGCAGCTGAAACCAGAGACCATCAGCATGACGGGCCTCAACCTCTTTCAACACCTCTGTAACCTGGCCCGCCTCGCCACCAGCGCACTGGACAACGCCTCCAGCTGTGAGGTACACAGACTCTTTACCTTAGCATTCCAGAAACAAATACAATCTTCATTCAGATTTGAGTAGATGGTTAATTTCTTCCTGTGTGTCTCCAGCTGTGTGGGATGGACCAGCTTTGGGGGATCGCTCTGAGAGCTCAGTCTGCCGATATTAGCCGTGCCGCCATCCAGTACATCAACTCCTACTACATCAATGGTCAGTGTGCTTACATTTACATACAGAGCAGTTCCTGATACTTATTTTACTGTCGTGAATGCCAATGCTGTGATGCGTTTTGATAAAGGGTTTAAATCAGTAGATTGTCTTTATTTTTTCTCATCAAAAGAAGAATTCTTTGAAATGTTTCGACAAAAAAAAACCCAAACCTTTTTGTCTGACTATGGATTTTTAACTTTTCTACCGTTGTGTGTGTCCAGCGGGTAAGACGGGCCTGGAGAAGGAGCAGGAGTTTATCAGGAAGTGTATGGAGAGCCTTCTGATGGCCTCAGCCAATCTTGAGAAGGACGCTCACTCCAGCCTGACCAGCATTGAAAGGGGGCTTCTCATGCTCAAAACACACCTGGAGGCCTTTAGACGCAGGTACACACCCCTGAGATGTTTAGACCGGCGCACTTTGTTGTTAAGATTATACACTTTGTAGACATCGGCAACACATTGTTTTGTTTTGTGTTTCTGGCAGGTTTGCCTACCACCTGCGACAGTGGCAGATCGAGGGGACGGGGATCAGCAGCCACCTGAAGGCTTTGAGTGATAAACAGTCACTTCCACTGAGGATCGTCTGTCAGCCTGCTGGCCTGCCTGACAAGGTGACATGTTTACATTTGACACAAAAAGCTACCAATCCCCACTTACAAAGAGTTACTATACAACTTTTAGCCCTTGCATTGTAACATTGCTGTGGATTAACTAATGCTTGCTAGCAACAGCCTAAATGACACTTCTGAAGGTCTCACATGGTGAAAATCCATTTTTATTGTGTTTTATGTGTCTTGAAAACTGTGAGAAAGAATATATTGTTGCTTAAACTGTCCTTTCGCAAGCACCTTCTCAACTACATAGCCTCCCAGCTTTACACGCCAGTAAGAACTTTGTCTATTTTCTACATAGAAACTGGGTAAACAATGGGTTGTTGGACTAGAAATAGTGATAAACTCATTACACACATGAATTAAGGACCACACGCAAAATGATCGCTTAAAAAGAAGGAACGGTCAGGAGAATAGTTTTGCTCCCTGCTGTTAATCATAAACACAGAGAGAGTCTTCTTCCTGAATAGAACAGTTTAGCTGTAGTTAAACAACAGGCACTGTAACAACTTGTTTAGGACAAATGAATCATCTTTGCTGTTTTTTGAACTGGAAAATTGAAAAACACATTCCAGGAACACGTGAGGCTTTCATTCATTTGCTTAAAAGAAGCACAATATGGGACCTTTAATGAACACCTGTCAGGCCAAGCAAGGGGATAACTTTCAAAATACATGGTTTGCGATTTTAGTATATGTTATGGCACGAGAATCCTCAGTATTACCACTGAGGGCATCAAAGACAGAAATGTTCAGATAATTCATACAGTGCCAGCCTTTGTTTTTTATTAGAACTTAGATTCCTATAAGCCAAATTCAATTAGAATTTTAATCTAAATTTTTACCTCTTTCCTTAAATGATCCAACCTAAGTTTAAACATTGCTGTCTTCTTTGCAGATGACCATTGAGATGTATCCCAGCGACCAGGTTGCAGACCTGCGAGCTGAGGTGACCCACTGGTACGAGAACCTGCAGAAGGAGCAGATAAACCAGCAGGCTCAGCTGCAGGAGTTCGGCCAGAGCGGCCGGCAGCCGGGCGACTTCCCAGGTCAGCCCCATCACACAGCAACAAACATCTCTGAATCAGTTAAACAGTTCTCACACTGTCAGTAGGTCCACCTAGTTTGATGCTGTTTTCAAAGGGCCTTTGAACTTGTTCAACGTGGCTGTCATTTGATCTGCAGGTGGTTTGATGGGACCAGTCAGGATGATCTCCTCTGGACATGAACTTACCACAGACTACGATGAGAAGACTCTGCATGAGCTGGGCTTTAAAGACATGCAGGTCACTGTCTGGTTCATTACCTTGTGTTTTTCACTACATAATAAAAGACAATACAGTTTTACTGAAGCCTAAATAAAAGATGGTTTCATCATCTTTTAGGTTTTGTTTCTCATCGTCTAAATGGGAACGGATCATCCAAAAACTGCTTTTGATTAAAGGTGTCCAACATAGATGATTGAACACTGAGCCATGTTTGTCCGTTTGATCCCAGATGGTGTTTGTCTCTCTGGGAGCTCCACGGCGGGAGAGGAAGGGGGAGGGCGTCCAGCTGCCTGCCTCCTGTTTGCCTCCTCCCCAGAAGGAGCACATTCCCATGCTGCTGCTCCTCCAGGAGCCACATCTCACCACACTCTTCGACCTGCTGGAGATGCTGGCATGTTTCAAACCGCCCAGCCCCAACACTGAGAAGGTCCACGAGAGCCCAGAGGTAGGTGTCAGTGACTGAATAAATGTAGTAGCGATGCAGTATGTATCGATGATTAATACATCATTGACCATATGAAACAAAATTAGATAATGGTTCTGATGATGGAATTTTGGCTGGTAATTAATCTGATAATGCTGGGAATGCTGCAGGATAGAGATAGCTCTTTAAACACAGCTCTGAGTAGTGAGCTCTTTGACACACAGAGCAGGCAGCACAGCAAGGACACAACGGAGGCAATGAAACATACCTCAGGTTATAACTTATTTGAGTCAGTGACCAGTGCAACAATATGTGTGGTAAGGGAGATAGGAGTGTCGTCAACCATCTGGTCAACAAGCAGAAAAAACTAATTTGCAGAAACGCAATCGCTTTGACCGCTGTGCGTATGATAAGTCACTGCCTAATGTACACGCCGTTTTTTTATGGAGACATGCAGACACACAAATACAGGAAATGCTTGATCCCATTAAGCTCTGTATCTGAAAATTAGTTGAGTTCTTGTAGACGGTGAGACCAATGAGTCTGGAGGAATAGGAGGTGATGTAAAGCCTTTCATTGCTTCTCTCTACCAGCAGTACCAGTACACTGTGTTAAACCAAAGACTTTATATGACCAAAAATCCATCAAAACTGATTTAAAGCTGCTGTTAATGCTTTAGTAACCTTAATATTAAAAAACATTAAAAAAGAGATAAGAGGGGTGCCCAGACAGCTCAACTGGCTGAGAGTACAAGGGTTTGATTCCAGCTCTGGCCTTCTGCTGCAGGTCTTCCCACATTCTTCTCCCTACTGTCCTGTCTGACTCTTGATTTGCCAGTCAAATAAAGCCAAAAAAATGACTTTAAAAACTTTGACTTTAAAAAAAAAAGAAGAAAAAGAGATAAAGTCTGCACTAGAGCTATTACGATGTACCCGCAATGACAATATGCATGCTATATTTTTTTAAAGAGAAAAAAAAAAAGAAATATTGATATTAAAATAATAATACATGTGATTATATCAGAAAGGATTCAGCACCACCTAGTACACAGGTGTTGTTCCTGTGTTGTAGTAAATAGTTCAATGTGTTTTTTGTTGTAGAAATGGTGAATGCTTTATAAATACTTAATTGTATTAGAAAAATAAATTAGTCTGTGAAATCTAATATATACATTGTCTTTTTTTTCAATTTTTGCATTTCAAATCTTATTATGATAGTTTGTTTTATCTGTATCAGGCACACAACTAACTATTATTCAACTTCAGCTCTATCGTCATTCAGCAGTTAAACGAAATGACACATCCATTCACAGTACAGAAAAAATGTTAATAGTATAAAAAATATGAACAATTTAAGGTACATTAAAAAAGACTAAACTGAAAAAACACAAGCATACATCAGACAGTCATACTTACTACTGGGGTAACAATGGGTGAAATTAAGGTGACTGCAGTAATCTGTTATTATGTATAATGCACATGAGTCCTGAGTGGTCACTTATTGTATAGTGTTGGTGACAGTTATACATAGTACAGAATATGATTCTATATGTGCAGCGTAAATGGTAGCTATACATAGTAAAGAGCATAATTATCTGTGATGCAGTGTAATTAATAAATAATACAGTGTAAGTGGTAATTAACATGTTTGGTACGTAATCACACATAGACTAGTGTCTGTAGTAGTTGTGTGCATAATTTCATGTACACATAGAAATGTTATAAACATATATTGGATCTAAAATTCCATATTAGTTAATCTCTAAATGCGAAGTTGACCTTTAGCATTTCACACCTCAGTTTTCTACTCATGCAGAGTGACTTGCTGAAAAGCTTGGATTAAAATAGCTTATTTTTGGACCATTGCCTAAAATAATAGATTTTGTGTTTCTCTTTTAGAGTGCACGGTGTGAGGAGCTTCACCTTCATGCAGAGAATCTGTCCCGCCGGGTTTGGGAGCTTCTAATGCTTCTTCCTACCTGTCCGAAAATGCTGCAGGCCTTCCAGAACATCTCAGACGACACGGTCAGTCGCCTCGCTCAGCAAATTCCTCTCATTACTTTGTATTGGCACTGCGTCTCATCAATGAATAGGGGACACACTGAATAATGCGAGGTGTTGTTTTTGTATGTGTGTGTAGAATGGAGAGGGCTTGTGTTGGAAGGAGCTGCTGAGGATTAAAAGTCCCCACAAGCTGCTATACGCTCTGGAGATCATCGAAGCTCTGGGAAAACCCAATCGACGCATTCACAGAGAGTCAACTGTACGAGACACATTATGTCTTTATGAAAATCCTTTTTCTTATTTATTTATTTATTTTTTGTTGTTGTTGCCGTTTTACTTTGTTAAGTTGAAATAAGACAAGATCACGATAATGGCTTAGAATAAACTTGCGTACTTTTCCCGACCTTTCAGCCCCATCTGACAGCCTTAATCAGTGAATGGGACTGGTAACTCATTTGATACTGTAAAAGTAGAACTTAGAAGTCTTAAAATGTCGCTAAGTATATTTCATACTTCTATATAATATTTTCTGTGAGACGTGGTTGAAAAGGTGGTCGATCTTGACTTAAGATTGTGTGATTAAATTACTATTGAAATGGTCAATAATAAGCTGTTACGCTCAGAGGAAATTTTGTTTCACATCCTTAAATAAAAATGATTTAAGAGAAATTTTAAAAGCAAAAAACTGATTATTATATTTGAATAAATATTTCTTTTTGACTTGTTTGTCTTGTTTGTTAAACCCTGTATGTGTGTTTCCAGGGCAGCTACAGTGATCTGTACCCAGACTCAGATGACTCCAGTGAGGATCAGATAGAAAACAGCAAGAACACCTGGAGCTGCAAGGTACAGCAGAGTGCAGACAGTTAGAATGGAAACCCACTGAGTGAAAAAATTGTACTAAACACTGACTTTAATTGATTTTGTACTTCTCTCAACTTATCCCTTAGTTTGTCTCATCTGGGGGTCTGCAGCTTCTCTTAGAGATCTTCAACTCGGGCATTCTTGAACCCAAAGACCAGGAGTCCTGGACTGTGGTGAGACAGATTTTTTCATTTCACAGTGCACGTTAAGTTGTGTGTTTTGTGAACATAACTGTGGACACAGTAACGAGGAAATACTGCCTCATTAAGAATATATTTTTGCTTTTCTTCCCATTCTTGTCCACAGTGGCTGCTGGACTGCCTGGCCTGCCTGCTGAAGCTCATCTGCCAGTTCGCTGTGGACCCTGCAGACCTGGACCTGGCCTACCATGACGTCTTCTCCTGGTCTGGCCTCGCTGACAGCCAGCGCAAACGGGCGTGGCCGGGCAAATCTCGTAAATCCACCGTAGAACATGGGAAAGGCTTACACATTCCTCGACTGACCGAGGTAAATATTTCACACGGCAGACTGCAGAAGGGCTGTTTATCAGAAACCATTTAGAAATCAGTTCTGATTTCGATGAGTTGATGATCAGCTGGTCTGTCTGTTGTTTACAGGTCTTCCTCAGCCTTGTTCAAGGCACCAACCTGATCCAGCGCCTGATCAATGTGGCCTACACCTACGACAACCTTGCACACAGGTGTGCAATACAGGAGTTCAAGAAATATTATTCTATATTTACACATAAGTTATTCAAAATCTCCAAATATAGCAAAAATAATTAATGTGTTTTTCTCCTGCAGAGTTCTAAAGGCTCAGTCTGACCACAGGTCTCGGCATGAAGGTGAGAATATGCACGAATTTATTGGCTTTTCTGTTTCATATTTTCAGACAATGCTAAAATTGTTAGCTGAGGAAGAAAGACGAAAAACTAAATCAAAACTTAGCAGCAGCCAGAATTGAAAGCAGGCCTGGAGCAGAAGAAGAAAACAGTCAATCAGTATTTATGTGTGGAACATGACAGTGAGGCTTGTTTACCTACAGTGACTCACTACTCCATGTGGCTGCTGGTGAGCTGGGCTCACTGCTCATCCACAGTCAAGTCCAGTCTGGCTGACAGCGACCACCTCCACGACTGGCTGAAGAAGCTCACCCTGCTGGTGCCTGAGGTGAGTCAGTCCTTCACAAGTCTACAGTCACTCATTCAGTCCAAGCTCAGAAAGAGGAGGAAAATTAAGAGGTTGTTGTTAAATTTTGATTGTGTTTCACTGCAAAATAAAGTCCTGCACCTCTATGGAAACAACACAATCGTGATTAGAAGTAGACAGAACTCAGAAAAGTTTTCTCTGCAGTATGACAAAGTTATATAGCCGATAATCATGAAAAAGGAAATTTGAACGACTTTGATTATTTTACAAAAAATTTAAAAACCTGGAATCATTTGAGCAACTTTTTTCAATGTGCCCACAGGTGTTAGCAAGACCGATTGTTTTTTTTTTTGTTTTTTTTTAAAGATTTCGATAATGCCTTTTAGACCCACTGTTGAGTTATTTACTTATGACTAGGAACTCCTCGTTCTTGCATAGCAGATCAGCCATTCTGTATGAAAGCAGTCACTGTGATAGCTATGTGAGTAACACCAAGCATTCCCAGCTGACCTAGGATGGCAACAAATTACAGGATTAAATACCCAAAATTTGCGTCTCAGTTGAGCAGTCACTGATTACAGGCAAGAACCTTGTTTAAATAACAGCAGCTGAAACCAAAATGTCAAGCCTGGCCAACAAAAAACAAAGCAGTTGAGACATTTTACATCTGTGAATCAGAGCAAAGCCACTCAGTGAGAGTTCAGGTATATCCAGCGTTTTTATCAGTTTGTTGACGTGTGTTGTTGTGGTTGTTTTCAGCCGGCAGTGCGGCATGAGGCATGCAACGGCCTCTACAAGCTCTCTCTCTCTGGTTTGGAGGGAGGAGAGTCCATCAACAGATCCTTCCTGCTGCTCGCTGCCTCCACGCTGCTCAAGTTCCTGCCTGATGCACAGGCCCTCAAACCACTGAGGGTGGGTGTCTTTGTCTCACACACACACACACACACACACACACGCACACACGCACACACACACACACACACTACACGTACACTACACGTACAGAAGAAAGAACATTTTGCAAGCTACACTCTGTGTCAGTAGTCCTCTGGGATGATGATTTGACTCAATTTGAGCTTTGCTACATCAAATCCAGTTTGTCTCATAAGACATTGTCTCTTTGGTGAGATTAATGCTGGAGACACTGGGACACACTCAGCATTGACTTCATCATGACTGACATCTGTACTGCAGATCGTTAACCCTTTACATCCGGTGCCACTTCCATTTTATGAGCGCTCTTTAAATTACCGTAACTCCTCAATTGTTTGCGCTAGAGAGAAAATTCAAACGGTTCCTGAAAGAAGAGAAGATGCACTTTATGGGGTATTACGGTACATCAAAAGAACCACGTGCACCAAAGTTCATCACAAAATCCCACGGGAGCGACGCTGCTCCCATTTTACAAGTATTATAAAATTTAAATTTTTGTAAGTATTTATTATAGTTCATATTTTACATTTTTGTTGTCTAACATTTTGTTCATTCAGTTCCTAATTTAGTAAAATCCGGAAAAATCCAAGTCAATTTTTGTTTTTTTTTCTCACTTTAAACTATTGTTACTTTGTGTAAACACATAGTTTATGTCAGATATTGCCAGATGTTGAAAGCTTTGGTTGTTCTGAAAAAAAGGGTAAAAACAATCACTCACAGTATGATTTCTGACTCTTTTACAGCCCAAATAAAAAATCCAGGTGGCCTGTATGACCCTTGAGTGTTAAAGGGTTAACATTTAGCTGTAAAAATTGTGCGTAGAAACCCTCAGTAGCCACAAACAAAATGTCCCAGAAAGAATGCCTTTTATCAGACTCTGAAATCAGTTTCTACGGATGCTACTGAATGTAGGATGTGCATGTTTTTCTGTTGGGGACAAGGTTGATGATCGCTTGTATTTCCAGGTGGAGGACTATGAAGAGGAGCCTCTGCTGAGGACGGGCTGTAAGGAGTACTTCTGGCTTCTCTGCAAACTCATCGATAACATCCACGTTAAAGACGCCAGCCAGGTGGGAATGTCAAACCTTAGTGCAGATGATCATATCAACCTATATCCAAGATGATACAATGAGTTTATTGAACAGTTACTAGTATTTTTGTGATTTTGCATTGAACTGGTGCTAGCGTTGGTCTGTTTGAACTCACAGAAGGTCTCTCCCTCTCTGTCGCTGACCGGCTCGATGCAGACCACCCTGCTGGACCTGGATGCTCTCGCCCGACACCTCGCTGACTGCATCAGGAGGTCAGACAGTCACAAACTGAACACGTGTGATATAGTGAACAGCACATTGTGTTTTTTAGTTTGTTGAAGGTTTTTACTGCTAATATTCCTCAGGATTGTAGGTTTTACAATGAAACCATATAACAAGTTTCTACACTTTTACAGAAATATCTCTACACTTGACACTACTTTGATGAAAAGGTATAATCCATTTTGTGTTTATAATTCCTTTGGTCTTAATTTGTACTTGTGCTGATTAAAAGAAGACACTCAATTAACTATTAGTGTTTTTTGTCTATTTCGATGATCTATGCCTACAGGCTTTGTCATCATCCATGTAAAGAAAACCAGCTGTCTTCTGGTGAACTGTAGAGTATATCCCTAAGTGTATGTGAGTTTGCCCAACCTTCAGTGATCTCAGTGTTCCTCTCCTCACCAGCCGTGAGATCCTGGACCAGCAGGATGGGACTATCGAGGACGACGGCCTGACCGGCCTCCTGCGTCTCGCCACCAGTGTTCTCAAACACAAGCCTCCTTTCAAGTTCTCCCGCGAGGGGCAGGAGTTCCTGCGGGACGTCCACAACCTCCTCTTCCTCCTCCCCAGCCTGGCCGACCGTGCTCAGCCCAAGTGCAAGTCCCACGCTGCCAGGGCCGCTGCCTACGACCTGCTGGTGGAGACCGTGAAAGGCTCGGTGGAGAACTACCGGCTGCTCCACAACTGGGTCATGTCACAGCACATGCAGGGTGAGCATGCCAGCTGCTTAGTTTTGTTTTGTTTTGTTTTTTTACGAAGTATGTAACAATTTTTTGACTGGATTTTTCAATCAATCAAAGTTTATTTCTATAGCCCTTTACAACAGCCCAAAGGGTGACCAAAGTGCTTCACAGTAAAAAACAAGAAAATAACTTAAAAACAATACAGTAACTTAAAGCAGGACATACAATCACACTGGCACTCACACCTGCGAGCAAATTTAGAATAATCAATTAACGTCAGCATATTTTTGGACTGTGGGAGGAAACCCACGCATGCACAGGAAGAACATGTAAAGTCCATGCAGAAGGATCCCATGAAGGCCGGGATGCGAACCAGGGATCTACAAGCTGCAAGGCAAGAAGTGCTAACCATCACGCCACTGTGTAGCCATAAAATATACAATAAAACAATAAAATAAACTGCAATAAAACAGCACTAAAATATAACATCTAACAGAAATAAAAGTAGTAAAACGTTACCATGCTGCTAGGTGTTTAATAGCCATTTTAAACAGGAAGGTTTTGAGTTTTGATTTAATAAGACGTAGGTCAGTGATGGTGTGCATGTTGGGGGGAGCTTGTTCCAGAGCCTGGGTGCAGCTACAGAGAATGTCCATTCACCCCAGTGTTTGTATTTAGACCTGGATACTTCAAGCAGCCACTGATTGGAAGACATCAGAGCTCTTTTTTTGGTCCTTTAAAGTTAAAAGCTCTGATAAATAGAGTGGAACAAGACCGTTAAGAGCTTAAAAAACAAACAATAAAAGTTTTAAAAGAATTCTGGACTGGACTGGAAGCCAGTTTAGAGCGTAGAAGACTGGGGTGATGTGCTCACATCTGGGGGTGTTTGTTGAAAGACGCGCTGCAGCATTTTGCATGAGTTGCAGGTGGAGGATAGATGACTGGGAGGTGCCAATGTAAAGTGCATTGCAGTATTTTGAATGTAGCTCTTTTAGTTTCAAGTGATGGAATACTGTTATTAATTAGTCAGATATTGATCAATAACTGATCACAACTTTGATCAATTTTTTAATTTTTTTTAAGTTTCACATGGACTGTCCTATCAAATTGAAATGGACTGAGTGCGGAGGGCATTTTATACATTTAGTGCAGTGTCCAGCCCTACCACAGCCCCAAACTGCTGTTAAATGTTTCATTTTTCGATTTTTCTCAAGTTCAAACTTAACACCAGCTACCTTCAAACCTCCAAGTTTGAAGCACATTGGAGGAACAGTTGTGAAGACACACACACTAATTGATTTATGAGTGAGGTAATGAGATTACCTTTCAAAGAGGCATTGATTGAATTTTGGCTTTCAGATTGAATATAAACATCAAGTAGCTGTAGCTACTTGATTTCCATTTGATGGCAGATATAGAGCAGCCACAATATAGCAGCAGATGAAGCTGTTACTATTTAAGCGTCCACCTGGTGCAGAGGTCTGTTGTAATTTACATAATTTATTTGAAGACGAGTTTCTGTCTGCCTCTTTAATGATTAATTGGTAATTTACAGAAGAAGTCGTCTGCAAGCTACACTCTGTGTCAGTAGTCTTCTGGACAATGATCTGACTCAATTTGAGCTTTGCTACAGTGACTCCCGTCTGTTTGTACACGACATTGTCCCATAGGTGGGACTAATGCTGGAGAGACTGGGACAGCTAATACCATAACTCAACAATGTAGTAAATGTGCTTTCAAGCTAAAACAATGAACTAAAAGCATCTGCAAAGTTCCATGGAGCTGCAGAGATGGTCATTACTGCAAACACTTCCTTAAACAGCAACCAGACTCTTCAGAAAAACACTGAACATCCAGACTTTCTTCTGTTCTTTTTTCTCCAGCGTCTCACGCTCCATATAAGTGGGACTACTGGCCCCATGATGATGTCCGTGCCGAGTGCCGCTTCGTGGGTCTGACCAACCTGGGAGCAACTTGCTACCTGGCCTCCACCATCCAGCAGCTCTACATGATCCCTGAGGCCCGCCAGGCCGTCTTCACTGCCAAGGTCAGTACCTGCGAGACACACAGGAGACTGAGGACAGCAGGAAAGCATTCAGATTTGAGCCAGCTGTAGTTTCTCATCTTGTTTGTATCTGGTTGTGCAGTATGCTGAGGATATCAAACACAAGACCACACTGCTGGAACTGCAGAAGATGTTCACATATCTGATGGTGAGTTGGACATTTGTAGCCTCAGCTCTTTTATTTTACTCCTCTGTTTTGGATTTTAATAACACTACCCGATTGATGTGAGCTGAAAAACACAGTTGACCAGCTGTTACCTAAAAAAACATGAAATTATTTGTCGGAACTGCTGTGTCTTTGTTGCCGAGAGCTACAGACAGAGAGGGGAAGTTACCAAGTATTGTGCGATGGGCTGATTGTTTTTTATTTGTTGTTGTTGTGTGTATGATGTGTGTCCATATGTGTTCAGGAGAGTGAGAGGAAAGCGTACAACCCCCGGCCGTTTTGTAAAACCTACACAATGGACAAGCAGCCTCTTAACACTGGTGAGCAGAAAGACATGACGGAGTTCTTCACCGACCTCATCACCAAGATCGAGGAGATGTCCCAGGACCTGGTAAACACACACACCATCACAGAACAGAACAATAATAGTTTCTCACTAATGGACCGGATATGTGACAGAAACATACTGTCTTTATTTACATGTTTTCTGGCATTTACCACTATAAGGTTAATGATCTGACAACTAACAAAACTAATCTAACAAACAAACAATCTAACAAAAACATAGTATTTGTTATTTATAGAGCATTCTTCCTATCAAAAAATCAAATTTTTATAGTTAAACATATATATATATATATATATATATATATATGGATGAGAAATGTTGCATTAAGCAAATTTGTATAAAATGGTCACAGTGTTAAATTTACATATTTTACGTCATGATTAATAGTTCAACACGGTGACCTGTCACAATCAAAGATGGAATAAAAATGTGACATCTATTAATTAATGGGCCTTCTCTGTCCTATGTTCACAGAAAAACACAGTGAAGACTCTCTTTGGAGGCGTCATCACCAACAACGTTGTCTCTCTGGTGAGTTCAAGGACACATTTATTTTAAAACTTTGATTTGAAATGAAAGATATTGAACTTAGAATATTTTTTTTTCCAAAATTGTATTTTTATGGATTTGAGGCATTCTGTATTTTTATTTTTTCTTACACGTAATGTTATTAATAAACAAAAAAGTCTTTGTCATTTTAATTAATGCTAAAAATTTTATACAGCTGTTAAGTTTAATTTCAAATATGTTTTTGAAAGACTTTGTCCAAAATCATAACAAGCTTGATTGTCCACTAAACATGGAGTTTGTATTTAGTGTCTAATGAATGCTTGTTTCAATTAAGTGCGGAGCTGAAGTAGTTGGATTCAGAGTTACAGAGTTAGAGCAGTTGTTACAGCTTATGTTAATGTATTTATCAGTGTGACAGTTTAGGTGAAACTTTGTTCTGTCTTTCCTGTAGGACTGTGACCACGTCAGTCAGACCGCGGAGGAGTTTTACACAGTCAGATGTCAAGTGGCAGATATGAAGAACATCTATGTGAGTAATAAGGATGGGAATCTTTTCTCACCTCTCTGCTGCAACACGGTATCAAACCAGAGAACCACATTGTTATTACTCCACCGAAGAACATGGCAGAGTTATGTGACGATCGGCCAATGTCTGTCCTTTCGCCTGTTAATCTGTCTTTTCATCTGTGTGCAACATGACTCAAAAACGGACGAACAGACTTGGATGAAATTTTCAGGGAAGATCAGAAATGACACAAAGACCAAGTGATTAGATTTTGGCAGTGATGCAGCTTATAGTCTGGATCCACATATTTGTTAAAGATTTCTTTATCATTGCGAGGTAGTGGCACGGCATCACTGTAACTATGACAACAAGTGAACACGACGTCAGCTGCCTGCTGACGATCACATGATTGCGATCCTACTACAAATCCACAGCTGCAGACTTACTGGGACGTGTATCAGAAACGATACAATGACTGAGCAGCCTTGCTGGAGCACTGCGCTCTTTCAGTGCTTTTCTTGTTCATTAAGCTGTCGAGACACAGGTCTTTGGAAACAAGAACAGGCACACCAATCAGGCACAACATCAAAACCATCTGCCTAATTTTGTGTAGGTTCCCTTTGTGAACATTATAAAGTTCTAAGTCTTTGGGACGTGGACACTGCACCTCTGCATTGGAGTGTTTTCAGCATATCTTTTGGGTCCTGTGGGCTGCGGGTGGGATTCTGTAGGTCAGCCTTGTTCTGATACATCCCATGGATCTTTTATCAGATTTCCATGAGCAGTTTTGGGGGTGGGGGTGTGGTTGAGGTTGTAGCCATCGTGGAGTGTCCTTGGTCTGGACAAATATTTAAATTCAAAGTAACATCCACATGAAAGCCAGGACTCAAAGTTTCCCAGCTTAACATTGCATTATAACAAAATGATCAATGTTAGTCACGTCACCTGTCGTTGGTTTTAACACTGTGGCTGATGGCTGCATGTAGAGTGATTTCCTTTGCCTTTGTTTTGCTGTGTGTGCTAGTCTCAGCTATTAATAACTTCTAATGTTGGAGTTTGGTGCTCGGCTTTGTGAGCGTTAGTGTGTTGGCGATGGGGTATGAAGTATTCATAAATGACATCATCTTTCAGAGATAATTATTAAGTAATTGAATCTAATATGTGCCCAAACACTTGCTGGTAGCACATCCTTGCTGAACACTGGCTGTGTACTGCACCGAAGCCTCACACTTGACATTTTTGTTCTGTCTACATAATGATATTAATGAAAGTTAGGACTAAATTAGATTTGGCATTTATCAGTTGATTGAGAATCGTTGAAGATACAAATCAAGGTTTTTCGGTATATTTTTTTCACCATCTCTTTGTAAGTATATAGAAGACATCAATAATAACTGATAACCAGTAATTTTCTTTCAGCTTGCAAGAAGAAAGAGTCTTGACGTAGCATGATAAACCTTAAAACCCAGAGTGCTTTGGATTTTTTTCCTTGTGCCCCTCAGCTCCAAAGAGTACCTCGGTCACCTGAGTGTGACTGAAAAAGCAAAACATTTTTACTTGTTTGTTCATGAAGCAAAGTCACACAACGGGCATTCCTTTCTTTGAAGCTTCTCCCTGTCGTTGTCGTTCTTCAGGAGTCTCTGGATGAGGTGACCATCAAGGACACTCTGGAGGGTGACAACATGTACACCTGCTCCCAGTGTGGCAAGAAGGTCCGCGCAGAAAAAAGGTTGGAACAAGTCTACATATTTACAGTTTAAATGCATAAAAATAAAATATACCTTTATCACAGTGTCTCACCATGTCTTATCTTTCTTCTTATGCAGAGCTTGTTTTAAGAAACTGCCACGCATCCTGAGCTTCAACACCATGAGATACACTTTCAATATGGTGACAATGATGAAGGAGAAGGTCAACACTCACTTCTCCTTCCCGCTGCGCCTCGACATGACACCGTACACCGAGGACTTCCTGATGGGCAAAGGAGAGCGCAAAGAAGGTTCGTCTCAACAGCAGGATGTGCACAGAATGGCAAAAATATTGAACAGTTACTGCCAAGTTGGCATTTTTGTTGTGTTATAAGGGCAAACAGCGGATTTTTCAGTGAATATCTTGTGTATCTATAAGTTGAATTATGTTTTGAAGTGGTCTCTGCCATGTGCTTCAGGTTTTCGGGAAGAGGGGGAGACAAAGGTCACGGAGAGCTATGAGTACGACCTCATCGGCGTCACTGTGCACACGGGCACAGCAGACGGCGGCCATTACTACAGCTTCATCAGGGACATCGTCAACCCACACGCCTACAAGAACAATAAATGGTGAGAGCTAACATGTTGCTGTGTTATCACTGAGGACATCTCAGATCTTTCTTATTCAGAAATCAGTCACTGACACATACGTTTTCAAAATTCAGATTCATGTTTCTCAATCATGTACTTGTATATAAATCTACCCAAATAATTCTTGCAGGTATTTGTTCAATGATGCGGAGGTGAAGCCCTTTGACTCGGCCCAGCTGGCCTCTGAGTGCTTCGGTGGAGAGATGACGGTACGAACTGCAGTCAGTTGAAGAATCCTGTCATTTCATTCCATCTGTTATCTTTGATCTCACTCACTTTATTAATCTTTCAGACTAAAACCTACGACTCTGTCACTGACAAGTTTATGGACTTCTCCTTTGAGAAGGTGAGGAACTGTTGTCCAGGCTGTATTTATATCATTTTTTATTTTTTTTAATTGCCTTGTATGGTTGAGAAAGTAACAATGAAATATTGTTTGGACTATTGTTTAGACACACAGTGCCTACATGCTCTTCTACAAGAGAGTGGAACTGGAGGAAGAGAACGGGAAGGATTTTAATTTTGATGTCTCTCCTGATCTGCTTGAGGTACTTAGGATCTTCTTTTTTAAGTTTAAATAATGTAAATATATTTGCTTTTAACTCTCAGATATTTCTATGTATGTTTTTCAGTGGATCTGGCATGACAACATGCAGTTTCTCCAAGATAAAAACATATTTGAGCACACTTACTTTGGGTAAGTATTAAATCCATTATTTTGACAAAATAAACTGTTGTCAGTCTTTATAATCATGTTCGTTCTTTAATCGTTGCTCAATTGGTTATTTTCTGCAGGTTCATGTGGCAGCTCTGCAGTAGTATTCCCAGCACTCTACCAGACCCAAAAGCTGTCTCCCTCATGACTGCCAAGGTGAGAAATACAGCACAAATGCAGCCAAAGATAACCCCATATGCTGTTTTAATGTCAAACCTTGTATGAGCATATTAACAACATCCAAAGACATCATGGTTGTTTCACAAAGCTCTCTGAAATGTCACTAAGCTGAATTCAAGCTCATGTTTGGAAGGGTTGTTCAGCTTTCCATATGAAGGGATTTCATGTATTTTCTTTTGCCTGCAGCTCAGCACATCATTTGTCCTTGAGACTTTTATTCACTCCAAGGAGAAGGTAATGTGCATTTACCTTTTGTGCTACTTTTCATTTCTGACTGCTGGTTTTGTAGACAGTTAAGACGGTTTTAAAAGATAAGTAGGGACAAAGTGACAGTCATGTGTCCTCATGTTTTTGTTTTCCTCTGTTGTCTCCAGCCCACCATGCTGCAGTGGATCGAACTTCTGACCAAACAGTTCAACAACAGCCAGGCTGCCTGCGAGGTTTGAGCTTTAACCAGTATCTGCCGCAATGCTGAAGCGGGGTAAAGAGGAAAAGAGTATAGAACCTGTTTTTCTCTGTTTCAGTGGTTTTTGGATCGGATGGCTGATGACAACTGGTGGCCGATGCAGATTCTCATAAAGTGTCCCAATCAGATTGTCAGACAGGTCAGCTTTTATCATTACACAAGCATGCAATTATATACCAAAATACACAAATAACACGGTTTAAACAACAAAATAGCATTATCAACTGCCTAGATGCCTAGTAGTAATTTTCTGTGTATTATGAATTTCCATCTTTATATTATCTCATATAAGAAGTACTCTCTGTCTTCCAGATGTTCCAGAGGTTGTGTATTCATGTTATCCAGCGGCTGCGACCAGTTCACGCTCATCTGTACCTGCAGCCCGGCATGGAGGACGGGTATGTCGCAGCTGAACAGGCAAATTTGACTAAATGAGTCCTGCCTGGTTGTTCTGAGCAAAAACACTTCACTAAGAGTTTGTCTATACCACTCAAAGTACTGTGAGTTAGGTGTTATAGTTTGTGTTGTTATTGTACTTCTATTGAAGTATTTTACTGTCTTTGCTCCAGTTCAAAGAAGAACATCTGAAAGGCCCCTTTTATGTCAAAAATAGCCCCTGAAACTTTCTGATGACAGATTTCTGCCATCAGTGGTGTGCGGCACAGACAGACAGTATTGTGTCTGTGAAATCAGATGGCTACAGAGATTCGAAAAGGAGCTGTGTGTCACTCAGTGTTGCCATCACTTTGGACTCTGAGAAAGATTTGTGGCTCCACAGGATTGAAACACTAAAAAGAAAAGAAAAAAATCAGTTCAAGACGTTTTGTGGTGGAGATGTGTCCAGCTCCAATCTCAATATGTTTTCATAAACTGCCTGGGTCATGCGTCACCCTTAAAACATCATTCCCTGTGTGTGTTCAGCTCTGACGACATGGACGGCCCAGTGGAGGATATTGGGAGCCGATCCTGCGTCACTCGTTTTGTTAAGACCCTCCTGTCCATCATGGAGCACGGCGTCAAGCCGCACAGCAAACACCTGACTGAGTACTTCGCTTTTCTCTACGAGTTTGCCAAGATGGGAGAGGAGGAGGTGGGTCTGAATGTCTACACAGAATAACATGTCTGAAAGATTTTTGTCTTGTGTATTTAAAACGCTGTAACAAGCCTGTGAGAGAAGTCAAGAAGTCGAGTGATTCCAGTTGCTTTTAAATATTCCTGGACACAAATCAGAAGCAGTGAAATAAAGTAGGAACAGTGAGTCTTAGCAGTGGTCTTCTCCAGCTGAACTCATGTTAAGTAGTTTTAAACAACATCTGTCTCACTGATTCTAGATTTATGAGGCAAAGTAAAAAAACTCAACTTTAAAGGGTTCCAGTCATAATTTCAACAAAAATGTGCGCAACAGTTTTTCAGATTTATTGTTATGACTTGCTGATAGCAGTTTTGTAGCTGTGGTTGTGTTGCAGTGGAGTCTTGGCTAAGTACAGGAGGTCCTCGGTTTACGACCTACGGTGTTTCGTCGTTGCGTCGGAACTGATTACGTGAAACTAGTTGGCCAGCGCAGTGGACAAATATGTCGTCATGCGGCGCTATAAGCTGGCTTTGTTTACATTTGCCAGTTGTACGCCACCTTGGATTGTGCTGCATTCACTGCCCTTCATTATGGCTCACAAGCATAAATCAGACTCTTCTGATGCTTCGAAGAAAAGGAAAGCTGTCTCCATGGACGTGAAATTAGAGTAAAACGCTCGGAACACCGACTAACATCAGCATTATTAGATCAAGTTGTAAAAATAGTGCAACATATTCTGTTATCTTGTAAAATGATTCATACATGCATGAAATTTTGAATTTCTTCAAATTATGGCACAAACATTCTCTTCTGATTAGTCTGACGATATATAGAGGTCAAAGATCACTGTGAGTTCACAAAATTTTTGGCCACAAGTCAAGATTTCTTAAACTAGTAATGACAAAATTTTTACAAAAATGTGACAAGACTGTGACCATATTTCATGTTTGTTTAAACACAAAATCTGGGACATTAATCTTGTGTCCCATTTGAAACTGTGCTGATTGTACAGATGTTCTGCGCTACACAGTAAAAAAATGGGTTCAACATCCACATTTTAGAATTTATAGTTTCTGTGCAGGAAGTAGTTCTGTCAGACATGCCTTTATTTGCCGAGCAGGTGAACACAGTGAAATTACACACTTCAGAGTCTTTGATTCATATCTTATACAAGTCTGGACAGACATGTATGTAGATGCTTAGTCTGCTTACACATCGATCAGACTCTGCTTTGTGTGAGCTTTTAATTTTCAATTAGTTAAAAGGCAGAATTGATTTTACCTGTATTGTATTCAGTTTTTTAAAACTTTATTTTAAATTATTGCTGTTTTTTTTGTCCACAGAGTCAGTTCTTATTATCACTACAAGCCATCTCTATCATGGTGCATTTCTACATGGGAACCAAAGGACCTGAGAATGTAAGTTTGCACACTGATTACTGTTTTTATATTTCACAAACTATTTATTTACTACAATATTTTTGAGATTTCTACCTGAAAGGAACTCGCTGGTTTTATTGACTGACTTCCTTGTTAAGTTGTGGCTCTCTAGTATGTTAATGATGCAAAGTAGATGACATGTAGAGAACATATTTCGAAGAAGGACCAGAGTAAAAGACAGATATGTTCCCTCAGCCTCAGGTGGAGGTTCTGTCGGAGGAGGAGGGAGAGGAGGAGGACGAGGAGGAGGACATCTTGTCTCTGGCGGAAGAGAAATATCGTCCTGCAGCTCTGGAGAAGATGATTGCACTCATTGCTCTGCTGGTAGAGCAGTCTCGCTCTGAGAGGTACGAGTACAGGGCACGCTTCTTTTCCATGCAGATTTATTCAGAAATAAGAATTCAAGCAAATCTCTGCGTGTCTTTTTGCTGCTTCCTTCTTTGTCCAGACATCTGACTCTGTCACAGAGCGACATGGCGGCGCTGACTGGAGGGAAGGGCTTCCCTTTCCTCTTCCAGCACATCCGAGACGGTATCAACATCAGACAGACCTGTAACCTCATCTTCAGCCTCTGTCGCTATAACAACCGGCTGGCTGAGCACGTAAGTTTATCAGAAACAAGTTTGATTTTGAGTAAAGAATTCCTTGTGTGCTATCAGGTTTGATTTCTAAACTACAAATGCAAACAGTAGCATTATCAGCAATGGGTAAAAAGTAGGGCTGGGCATGTTAATGCGTTATTAAATGCACAGACGACGCATGGATCACAGGAGGGCTGGATGTTGATCAGGACTTGGGATGGGCGTCATCTTGTCTCACCTAAACTAACAGTGGAGGGAGACTTCAGCAGACTCTTTGGATACAGCATGTGGGAGAAACAGAGATGAACTAAAACAAGACAAATTAACAAATGCTGCAGCGAAATAGCTAGCTATAGACTGTCTTCAGATTAGTATTGTGGAAGATGTGGGTCTGAGGAACGTTCTTAGGATCGCAACGAATGATGGCACATATGAGTCTCAACCTGCATCACTGAAAGGTATTTTTCTGTGTGTGATGATATAAACCGGGACAATAGTCCCCCACGCAGCGGTCATGGGTTCGAGTCCAACCCATAGCCATTTGCTCTTCTCCCCACGTTTCCTGTCACTCTCCACTGTCCCATATATTAAAGCCTAGAAAGGCCAAAAGAAAAACACAAACACGGACTTCACAGACTAAAAAGTCTTCTGCACAGTCAGTCCCAGCTGTGCACTTTATTGTGTTCGACTATTTCACCACACTCTAACAGGGACGGCTGCTACTGAACATAGACTGTTTCTGCTGCTCCCTGATCAAAGAAAAATGTTTCTGCTGGTACCTGTTCAGAAAAAATAAGAATACGTATGAATAAATGTTAATTTGCTGTTATAATCGTGGCTCTGGACTCTGAAGGTAACTTGTTGTTCTATAACAAACAAGATAAAATGTTAATTCTCTTACCGTGGCAAATAGCTTTGGTTTGATTTGATTACAGTAATGTTTAGGGTGAGATTTACAAGAAATGTTTTAACTGCTGCTGTGTAAAAGGAAGGCTACTGTTTAAAAGCACTTTATTTGTTTAAAGTGTTTGCAAACCAAATGTGATTGCATTTTTGTTCATGTAGCAGTACTTTAAAATAAAAGTGCAGAATACACTACTTTTAAATTCATTATTTAATTTTATGTATAATAATCCAATTAATCGCAATTAAAAATTGTAATCTTGCCCAGCACTAGTAAAAAGTTATTTTCCTCATGTTTTATGTGTAATTATCTTCATGATCTGCGGCTCTCTCTGCAGATTGTGTCCATGCTCTTCACCTCCATTGCTAAGCTGACTCCAGAGGTAAGCAACACAGCGATGCAATTCAAACAGCAACTCTTTAACTTCTGTTTTTCAAATGTAAAAGTCACACATTAGATGAAAAAAACTTATTTTTTCACTTGCCTCTTGTGGTATTTACCCACATAATTGTGACTTCTCATTATTCAGTTAGCTTTTAGCTATTTAACCTCTTCTTAGAGTAACAAACTTGTTGTACATTTCTGTTCTACTGCCTAATCCAAATGTAAAGGTATAATATTGAGTGGCTTTTTTTTTCTTTTTTGCTTGTTTGTTTTCCCCCATCAGGCTGCCAATCCTTTCTTCAAGCTGCTGACAATGTTGATGGAGTTTGCAGGCGGACCTCCAGGGATGCCCTCCTTCGCTTCCTACATCCTCCAGAGGATCTGGGAGGTATAGCTGTTCTCACTGACACTAAACCATGAATATATGTGTGAGGGATACTGTCAGTATGTCTTAAATCTAAATAATTTCTCTCACCTGCTGTTTATGTTTGTTTTGTCAATTGGAAAGTCAAAGAAATGCTATTTACTATTGTATGTGACCAAAATTTTTAACAGCAAATATTTGCTTGAAATCTGGAAAAAGTAAAAAAAAAAAAAAAACATTAAATTACTTTGTGTGTTATTTAAAAGGCCTTAAAAAGTGTACAGAGGTGGCAGAATGTTAGATGAAGCCACTGACCAGAGGTTCAATATATGGAAAGGCACCATAACAAGATTAATAGAAAGTAACAGAGCTCACCAGTGCTCAGAGATCATATATCTGATCTGATATTTAACCAGTTCTTGTGTGCTTCCTGTCAGGTGATCGAGTACAATCCGTCCCAGTGTCTGGACTGGCTGGCTGTCCAGACTCCCAGGAACAAGCTGGCCCATAGCTGGGTGCTGCAGAACATGGAGAACTGGGTGGAGCGCTTCCTGCTGGCGCACAACTATCCCCGAGTCCGCACATGTAAGAGCCTCAGCGCAACTTCAGGAGGGATGTTTGGTAGCAGTTAGCAATCCATTTTCTTTGAACACATTCCAAACAAGTAGAACTCTGTGGTGAAACGTAACCAGCGGTTAAACTGACTACGGACAGAATTAAAACATGTAATGACGCTTAGACTAAAGCTTCTGTGTTACAAGATAGATTTCAGCTTTACTTTAAAGAAGATCTGTAAATATCTTAAATTGGACAAACAGAAGATAACATAAAAGAACCCATTACCTGCAAGTCTGACTTCCTTCCATTTTTAATTCTTCTTGATAAGATGCTTGACAATATTCACTGTTTATCGTTTACCAACAGAAAAAGGTGAAGCATAAAGCTTTGTGATAACCAAAAAGTAAAAGATAGAACCAAAGCTTAAGCAGATCAGAGATTACTGGCTGTACTTGTCACTCTGATGTACTAAATTGGTGTAATTCGATATACTACCATTCAAAAGTGTGGGGTCACTTAGAAATGTCCTAATTATTGAAAGAAAAGTATTTTTTTCAATGACAATAACATTAAATGAATGATAAATGACTATTCTAGCTAAAAACGGCTGATTTTTGATGGAATATCTCCATGGGCGACAGAGGAACATTTCCAGCAACCATCACTCCTGTGTTCTAATGCTACATTGTGTTAGCTAATGGTGTTGAAAGGCTCATTGATGATTAGAAAACTCCTGTGCAATTATATTAGCACATGAATAAAAGTGTGACTTTTCATGGAAAACATGAAATTGTCTGGGTGAGCCCAAACTTTCCAACAGTAGTGTATATTCGACAAATGATGAGATAAGAGCCACCAAAGTGCAGAGGACAGCTTTTGTTTTGTTCCCGATGCTGAATCAGTGTGTCTCCTCTCTCCAGCTGCAGCGTACCTCCTGGTCTCCCTCATCCCCAGCAACTCCTTCCGCCAGATGTTTCGCTCCACTCGCTCCCTCCACCTGCCGACCCGTGAGCTGCCGCTGTCGCCTGACACCACTGTGGTTCTGCACCAGGTCTACAACCTGCTGCTGGGGCTGCTGGGACGCGCCAAGCTGTATGTGGATGCCAGCGTTCACGGTACCACCAAGCTGGTGCAGTATTTCAGCTTCATGACCTACTGCCTCATCTCCAAGACGGAGAAACTGATGTTCTCTGGATACTTCATGGACCTCTGGAACCTGTTTCAGGTACGATCATCAAGATGTCTTAATCATTTTTACTGTTTAGAATATTCCTCCAAAAGCCTCGCATTGCCCTAACAGGGTTATACCAGCTGCACCTTTATTGCTATTAATTATTTTACACGAAAAAAAAAGCAGTTAGAACTGTTTGATACCGTTGAGCATTTGTTATTGCATGATGAGAATGAAATCCCATTCTTTGATTGATCCTCTGGGTTTTTTTTAAAATTCAGATAATACAAATGTCATGCAGAACAAAACTCATTTTCTGTCTGGTTTAGTATCAGCAGGTATCCCTGATGAACCTGCTGTACACCTTCTGCTCACCACTCGACAGCAGACTGACACAGTTGGTCTTCTCTGTCTTACAATTATTGTAAATTGAATGTCTTTGGTTTCAGTTGGCTGATCAGGACGAACAGTCAGTTTGACGAAATCACAGAAAAAAGTCATCTGTAATGCGTAATTAGTTTCCCTTCGGCTCTGTATAAACACAGTCTGCAGTTCAGCAGAAAAGTCCCTGAATTTTGGTCATGTGACTGTTGGTATTCACAGTAATGGTTTCTAAGTTTTGCCAAGAAGCATTTTTAAACATTTTTACACAATGTGATGTAAACGGTCTGTTCCCGGATACTTTTTTTTTTCAAACATGTTGAGTAAATTTAATTTGATAAACAATTATGATTTTAATCTTAGATTTGGTGAATTTACCAAAGAAATTATGTCATGTATCATTAGTTAGATGACAGAAAGAAAGAATCATTGGATTATCAGCTCTAACAATATATCATGTTATTATAACATTATATCAACAATATATCATTAGTTAGATAATGTTAGAGTGTTGATAATCCAATGATTCTTTCTTTCTTTCTGGCTCTGATAAATAGTGGCATTTTGTTGACTTTATTTTGAAGAACAAACGCCTTCCAAACCTGACAGAATAATCAACAAGAAAAGCACTCAGAGCGCACAGTATTTCGCCAAGGCTGTTCAATCGTTGTATCATTTCCAACGGATAAGTCCTGATAAGTCCACAGCGGTGGATTTGTATTGGGATCGCAATCATGTGATCATCAGCAGGCAGCTGACATAGTGTTCACTTGTTGTCACATAGTTACAATGACGCCATGCTGCTATCTTGCAATGATGCAGAAATTTAAACAAATCCGTGGATCCAGACTATAAGCTGCATCACTGCCAAAATCTAATCACTTGGTCCTTGTGTCATTTCTGACCTTCTCTGAAAATTTCCTGCAAATCTGTTAGTCTGTTTTTGAGTAATGTTAACAGACAGACGGATAAACGTTTGCTGATCGTCGCATAACTCAGCCACATTCCTTGGCAGAGTAATAGTTAAAATACTTATCATATTCTGTCATATTACGACAAATACCACCTTGTCTGACGCTTTATCATGTTTCTCTTTTTTGTTTTCAGCCCAAGCTATCAGAGCCGGCCATCGCCACCAACCACAACAAGCAGGCGCTGCTGTCCTTCTGGTACAATGTGTGTGTGGACTGTCCAGAGAATGTCCGGCTGGTGGTGCAGAACCCCGTGGTGACCAAGAACATTGCCTTCAATTACATCCTGGCCGACCATGATGACCAGGAGGTGGTACTTTTCAACCGCGGCATGCTGCCCGCCTACTATGGCATCCTGCGTATGTGCTGCGAACAGTCGCCCGCCTTCACCCGCCAGCTGGCGTCGCACCAGAACATCCAGTGGGCCTTCAAGAACTTGACGCCACACGCCAGCCAGTACCCGGGGGTGAGTGAACAGTCACACTGTCAGCGGAATGCGTTTTTAACCTGTTTTTGTTGATACAGCAGGCGTTGCCCTGCATGCTGCATGGCACTGATGATGTTTCCAGCTTTAGAGGGAATTAGAATGTTACTTGTAATTTTTGTGTTGTGATGGAGATTTTTAATTCTTGAGGATTCATATTGAGCTTACGAATGAGAAAACTTTCAAAGTCGTTCTTAAGAGTAACACCTAAATGCTCTGTTTTTCCCAGTATAGTTCATATCAGTTTGGTTGTTCGTTTCATATTCAACACAGCATTCATCCATAATATACAGCGGAGAAAATGACAGAAAATTAGACCTTTTTTTCCCCATGGAATAGTTGAAATTCTAGAAAAACAAAACTCACACATAAACACAAGTGCAATAAAGGTAATAGAAGCAATAAATTAATCTGTGCTGCTTGTGTGTGCTGCCCCCTTCAGGCGGTGGAGGAGCTGTTCAACTTGATGCAGCTGTTTGTGGCTCAGCGCGCCGACATGAGAGAAGAAGAGGTGGAGGATGTTAAACAGTTTAAGAAAACCACCATCAGCTGCTACCTGCGCTGCTTGGACGGACGCTCCTGCTGGACCACTCTCATCAGGTCTGGACACACACACACACACACACACACACACACACACACACACACACACACACACGTTTACTGAGGAAACTGCTGCGAAGCCTGTATTTGCCAACACGTGTTTGCAGCCTGCTTGTAAATTACATCTCAACATTTAAAGCTGAGTTATTAGCTCGTTATTTTCCTCCAGAAGCCCATACTGTCTAAATAGTGTTCCTGTCTGCTCTTCTTTGCAGTGCCTTCAGAGTTTTGCTGGAGAACGACGAGGACCGACTGCTGGTGGTCTTCAACAGAGGACTGATCCTCATGACTGAAGTATGACTCAAATCACCTTCTAGTGTTGAAGCTGTACTTTTGTTTCAGTTTGCATGTCGTCAATATTTTACAAACAGTCTTTAACTTTTTTGTCCTGTTTGTGCGGACATTTAACACTGTTGGAAGAGAAAGTATATGACATAATATATTAAATAAAGCAAAGGCAATGTTGAAAGGCACATCTAAGTTGGATTTAAAAGGGTAAATAAAATGTGGGATATCAGTCTGCTTAAAGAGAATAAAGGAGCTTAAACAAGAGAATGATATTTTCATTGGGGTTCAAGGTGTGAATAAACTGTCCAACGGTTGATTTGTTCAAATTCTCATGAATTTCATCAAAGAAAAGAAAAAGTCTGTAGAGGAGACTGTATGTGAGTTACTTCGAAAATGCAGTAAGAAAAGACACATTCATTATTGGATGTCTGTCGCCCACAGTCCTTCAACACTTTGCACATGATGTACCACGAGGCGACGGCGTGTCACGTCACCGGAGACCTGGTGGAGCTGCTTTCCATCTTCCTGTCTGTCCTCAAAGCCACCCGGCCATACCTGCAACGCAAAGGTCAGACCGCCTCACTGGTAGCAGGAAGGGGAAGGAATGTGACACAGTTACACAGTTTAGACAGAATCAAAACACCAACGCTGGATTTAGTGGCATCAGCAAGAGGAGATGAATTGCAGCAGCCAGATTTCATCTGCTGTCATGTCCCTAATGCGTGTTTTTGTGGCTGTATTTCTGTACTCGAAACGGAGCATCAGTGAGCACAGCCGTTTACACTACTGGAGTTGCCTCTGGGTGACTTTTAATGTTATTTTACAGTGTTTCATATCTATTTTCACCTACAGAAGTAAACAGAAGGTTGAGTATGATCGCGGTGTCAGGTGTTTGTCAGCGAAAGACGACTAGTGAGAATCTTTCCTGAACTTCCGTCATGTTACCTCTCACTCAGCAAACCTCACGGGCGTCAGAAATGCTCCGGCAAACACAAGCAGCCTGTCAGATCACAGTTCTTGTATGCATATATATGGCAATCCATTTTTTCATTTAATAGCAATGTTTGACTGGCTGGAAAAAAATCACAGATATTGACTCAGAGAGACGGTGTGTTTTTTTTTGTTTTTTTTTAGAAATGCAGCATTTGTTTATTTATTAGTTATTGATGATCAGCGCTCCTTCTTGCAGGGTGGATTTCTAAGTCAGCTCCTTCAGCAGCAAACTTAGACATTTTTCATTCTTGTATATATTGTACATATTATGATATTAGAATTATTAATATTTCTGTACATATGGTTAGTGCTGCTTTAAAAGATGTTGCTGCTGTAACAATGGAAATTTCCCCTGACGTGGGGAGCAAAAAAGGATTATCTTGTGTTATCAGAAATCACGCCAGCAAGGAATGTGGCCATTTAATATAGATGTACCCACAAACAAAAAGACTGCTTAGCACAGGTGTGTGTTATGCATGTGTATGTTATATATGGATACTGAATCGCATGACAAAAATTGATGGGAGTCAGAAACACCCCCACAATTTAATCAATTGTTCCTTGTATCATTTCTGATGGATAAGTCCAATTAAGTCCGCAGCGGTGGATTTGCCGCTATCTCACAATGACACAGCAATCTTTAAAAAATCCGTGGATCCAGACTATAAGCTCCATCACTGCCAAAATGTAATCACTTGGTCCTTGTGTCATTTCTGACTTTCCCTGAAAATTTCATCCAAATCTGTTAGTCTGTTTTTGAGTAATGTTACTAAAAGACAGAAAACCAATGTTGATCGTCACTTTGCTGTGTTCCTTGGCAGCTTAATAGTATAATTTTTACTGTATAAATTGTAAAACACTGTGACTAGTCAGAATTGTATTCCCCAGCTTTAGAGTATCATTCTGACCAACAGCAGTCTCTGTAATTCAGCTGTGACTGGTCAAAATGATAGTTCCAATATCTCAAACGTCATTGTGACGCGTTAAAAATGTTGAGCTCTGTATTGATCCATTAAGCAGCTCTAGACTGCAGATGTGTGCTGAGCAGGTTTTTCTCTCATGTCACCCAGATGTGAAGCAGGCTCTGATCCAGTGGCAGGAGAGGATTGACTTCGCCCACAAGCTGCTCACACTCCTGAACTCCTACAGCCCTCCGGAGCTGCGTAACGCCTGCCTGGGTAACATTCATCTTCAGTGTCTCCAGCATTTAAATTTACAGTGTAGATACTCAAGTATTTGCTCTCTTGGGTACTTTGGCAGAAAGCATTTATTGTAACAGCTACGATGGTAAAATGGTCATTTCTGGACCTATGTTTTTCTTGCCTTACACGTTGCTCTCCAAATATTAAAAACGTTCAGAGACCTAAAAACACATTTGACCTGACAGCATTCTACACAGTGCAAACAGTGTTTTTACAGCACCAAATCTGAAATCAGATATTTGCTGACTGGCTGTAACTGAGCCAACAGATCTACTGCAGGTTCGGATGGTGGAGAAGCTCTGAGGTTTACAAATCAACCTGTAATGTGTCTTTGCGCTTGTTGCAGATGTTCTGAAGGAGCTCGTTCTGCTGAGTCCACATGACTTCCTGCACACTCTGGTCCCGTTCTTACAGCACAACCACTGCACCTACCACCACAGCAACATCCCCAGTAAGTCTCCTCCCCATCATCTGTTCACTATCTGTCCATCATCTGCCTTTTGTCTTCCTCATATGTGTTCAGAAAAGCAGAACCCCCCCAGATTACTTTTAAAAAACAAACTTTTTTTTGGCATTTATTCTGTAGAAAAGAGTCAAACAGTTGTAGAAGATCTGTAGGAAGCAGTGTGGGTGAACTGCAGCAATAGTCTCAGATATAATTTGAACCGGGGTTGTGGTCACAAATGAACTACATTTAATCGTAGTTCATTTTACGTTTTTGTTTATTTGTTTGTTGTGACATGGATATGTCCCGAGAGTTTTTCCTTTGTTTTAGTGCAAAAAAAAGTACATTCTGAAAATGTTAACATTTTTTTTTTTTTTTTACAAAACATTATGAACAACCTGAAATTTCTTAAGAAGTAAATATTTAATTTCAACAACATTGTGCCTCAGTTTATCATTTACACAATACAACTTCCAGATCAGAGTTTATCTACAAAAAGACAAGACATTTAGTCACAGGTATCTGGAACTGAATGATATAGTATTTTACTTTATTATAAAAAAACAAAAAAAACAAAAAAAACAAAAAACAGCAAAAACAAGACAAAATACTGCAAAAAACAAGACACAAAGCGACAAAAAAAATGGACAAATGACACAAAGCGAGACAAAAAAGATACAAAACAACAAAAACGGAACAAAAACAAAGAATAAAGCGAAAGACGTAACAAAAATAAGACAAAAAACACAAGTGAGACTAAAAGGACACAAGACGACAAAAACAAGAAACAAATCGACAAAAACTTGAGACAAATGACAAAAGTCAGACAAAAAACAACCAAAAAAAACAGAAACAAGACAAATATTACAAAAACGAGACACAAAATAACAAAAATGAGAAGCAAAATGAAAAAAAATGAGACACGACATGAAACAAAACAAAAAAATTTAACAAAAACGTTACAAAGTGGGGGGTGGGGGGGTGACACATACTTGGTCAGCATTTAAAATGGCTGATTTGGATGTTATTTTTAGCTCTGGAAACCTTTTAGATTCATCAGATAATCCTAGGAAATGAGTTAATGTCCCTGTGTGTCTGTCCACAGTGTCATTCGGCCCCTACCTGCCATGCAGAGAGAACATCAAGCTGATGGGAGCCAAAAACAACATCCGACCTCCGAGACCAGAGCTCAACATGTGTCTGCTGCCCTCTTTGGTGGAGAGCAGCAAGGTACACTCGCCTCTGTCACACATCACCTGTTAGAAACCCAAGTGTTGTATTGTGTTTCACTGTGTACGGGCAGGTTCATCTGCAATGCATGTTAACTCATAAATGAAAAAGCTATTTTAAAACTGCATATCTTTGTTTGTATCTGTTTCCTGAATGTGGTCTCCTTTGGTTCTTTAAAACCAGCAGCAGCTTGATCATGACGGTAAACTGTGGATGTGTGTTTGTGTGTCTCAGGGTAAAGACGAGGTGTACGACCGGATGCTGCTGGATTACTTTCTGTCGTACCATCAGTTCATTCACCTGCTCTGTCGAGTCGCCATCAACTGCGAGAAGTTCACCGACACACTTGTCAAACTCAGTATGTATCTGTGTGTGTGCATGTTTGAAATATTCCTTTTTGTTACCATTAAGTGACCCTTGCTTTTTGTGCAGCATGGAGCACAGTATTATGGGGCATGTGTCATCATTTTGACTGGCCAATTAAGGACACCGATAACTGATATTTGAAACCAATATACAATAAATGGTATATATCCATCACTGTGATAGCAGGGATCCTGTAATTCATCACTAGTCATCTTTATTAATAAGGATTACTATATTCTGAATATGTACCTTACCAATAGAAGTGATGGTGCCAGGGCATCATGTGACATGAGGAAGCTCTCCTCTGTTTTCTGTGAGCTCAGTAACTGTTTGTCTCCTCTTCTCCTACAGTTACATCTGCTATTCTTCTCTGTTTTCTTAATGTTTCACTGTTCTGTCATATTTATTGCCCACAAAGACCCAAACCTTACAGCATTGTTTGGTATTGTTTTGGGGTAGTCTGTGGTTGCTTCGTAAAAAAAAGAAAGAAACAAGCATTGGTTTGCATTGGTTTAGCCTTGATGTCTGGGCCTATGGTTTATTTTATAGGGAATTAGTAAGAATAACAATACAGGAGGTCCTCGGTTTACGACGTCCTCAACCTACGGCATTTCGTCGGTGCGTGAGCAGAGCAGATGAATGTGTCGTCACGCGGCGCTATAAGACAGATTTGTTTACATTCTCCTGTTGTATGCCACCTTGGATCGTTCTACATTTGCTAACTTTCTGCCCTTCATTATGGCTCTCAAGCATAAGTCAGACTCTTCTGATGCTTCAAAGAAAAGGAAAGCCATCTCCATGGATGTGAAATTAGATAGAATAAAATTCTCGGGGCGAAACACCGACAAACATGGGCATTATTAGATCAAGTTGTATAAACAGTGCAATATATTCTGTTATCTTCTTGTAAAATGACGCATACATGCATGAAAGTCGTTGGTATTCATGACTTGTCCAAAGAACTGATCGATATTGTGATGCACGTGATGGCTTTGTTTGCATTTTTGCCCGAGTTCCGAATTACGGTGAAAATCAACTTACATCTATCCATCGGAACAGAACTCCGACATAAGTTGAGGACCTCCTGTACTGCTAATCATAAAAATGCTAAGTATCAAGCCTGAAATGCTGGTCATTGGTCATCTTTTAATTCTGACATTTGTTAATCAGTGATGCTTTAAAAACAGTTATGAGGACAAGGGGGAACAATATATACAACAATAATTATGTGAGGAACAACAGTAAAATGTCACATTGATCTATAAATGCATGTCTGCAAACATAGAGGGATTTTCATATAAATTCAGGTATGTGCATATAAGCACTCTGTCTTTCCGTCTCTCTCTTAGGTGTGTTGATAGCATATGAAGGACTTCCTCTACATCTTGCCCTGTTCCCCAAACTGTGGACAGAACTCTGTCAGTCACAGGTACAGCTGGATTCTTCTGCTTTACCTCATTTTGTTGACTGTTACCAGCTTCTGTCTTAAAAACTTTGTTGTTTGACTGTAGTTCGTTTCATATAAACTGTTCCACAGCAATAATTGTGAGTCGTCTTACTGTCCTTTCAGTCTGTTCTGGCTAAAACGTGTGTGAAGCTGCTGTGTGAAGATCCGGCCTTTAGCGAGTACATCAAGTGTATCCTGATGGACGAGAGGACGTTTCTCAATAACAACGCAGCCTACTCCTTCCTCACCTGCTTTCTGCACAAGGTACAACTCTGTGAAGTATGTTTTGTAAACTTTCAGTCTGAACTTCTGTCAGATCTCTCTTCTATACTCATTTCCTGGACACTTTACTCATAATTTCTTAAAACTAACTGTAAATCACCAAGATACTTGCTGTTTTGTGCAAATTGCTTCAAAATTAAGTAGCTGGTAGTTGAAAAGTAGACTAAAATAATATCAGTATTCCTCAATTTTCTTTGAAAAGGCAACCAAAAATTGTGGAATACCTCCGGTGAAAGTTTTTTTATATCATTATGTCAAAATAGTTTAAAAAAAAAAAAAAAAAAAAAAAAAAAAAAATATATATATATATATATATATATATATATATATATATAATGGAGTGTGTTTTTAATGACCATAATGTCAATGATACAAAAAACTAACTGACGACAAGTAAGACTTCAATTAAAGCTATTTACACGACTGTTCAGAAGTTTGAGGTTACTTACCAATGTCTTTATTTTTGAAAGAGAAGCTTTTTTTTTTTTTTAAATGAAAATAATATTAAATGAATGATAAATCCAGTGTAGACATTGTTTATGTGGTAAATGACTACTGTAGCTGGAAACGGCTGATTTTTAATGGAATATCTACATAGAGGTACAGAGGAACATTTCCAGCAACCATCACTCCTGTGTTCTAATGCTACATTGTGTTAGCTAATGGTGTTGAAAGGCTAATTGATGATCAGAAAATCTAATCAATAGTCTAGTCAATTAATTCTTATGTCATTTCTGACCTTCCCTGAAGAGTTCATGTAAATCCGCTGGTCTATTTTTGAGTAATGTTGCGAATGGACAGACAGACAGACAGACAAACCAACGCCAATCGTCACATAACTCCGCTGTGTTCCTTGACAGAGTAACAAACATCATTTATCTTGATGTTTACTGTTTACTGGGTGAATCTATAATATATGACAGCTCAAAGTCGTGCAGAATCCAAAGTTTTTGTTGATTTTTCAATGAAAAATTCATGCTGATTCTAATTTCTGAAGTTTTCCTCTTTTTAAAATGTTGCTCTCACATTCCATCCTGAAAAAAGTTAATGGTATCTTGATTTTTTCCATTCGTGACTACTGCAACTCCTTTTTCTTACTGGCATAAAACAAAAGTCACTGTCCGGCTTCCAGCTAGCTCAGAATGCAGCAGCCAGATGTCTTACTGGTTTAAGGAATGCATTACATCAGCCCAGTCCTGGCTTCTCTCCACTGGATCTCTGTTTTAGAATGGATGTTAAAGCTTTCCTGATCACTTCTGTTGCTTGTCTGGGTCTGACCCCAAGCTACAGAGCAGAAACATTGGTGTTGTATGAGCCAGTTGACAGCCATAGATCCTCAGGTCAGGCCTTTGGACTGTTCCAGAGTCGCGCCTTAGACCTAAAGGTGACTGCCCGAGGAGATAAGTCCCGCAGAATTCTTTTAAATTGCTTCGTATAACCCGTCTTAAAGCCTTCCTTTTCTTCTATGTTGTCTTCTTTCAGAGGTTTTATCATTTCATTTGTATGTATTTATTTTTTACGTATTTTTACCATCTTTTGTATTCTTGTTTTATCTTGGTCTTTATTTCACCTTAGTTTTACCATGCTTCATTTGGCCTCATTGGTTCTCCTGGTTTTGCCTTGTCTCCTTAGCAAACTCTGTTTTTTAAGCTGCTTTTTAATTGATTATCATTATTATTAGTATTATTAACTTACAGCTAAAGGGCAGCAAATCAATTTTTTGTAATTACAAGATTAAAAACATGAAACAAAATTCTCAATACACAAGAGTTCCTTCAAGATTTTTTGTTGTTGGGGTGGATTATGAATTAGCTAATGCAGAGATGTGTGTGTGTGTGTATGTGTGTGTGTGTGTGTGTGTGTGTGTGTGTGTGTGTGTGTGTGTGTGTGTGTGTGTGTGTGTGTGTGTGTGTGTGTGTGTAGGTCCAGGTGTTGTCAGGTCCCAGCTGCTCCAATCTGATTGGTGTTTTGGTCGCAAACCTGCTGAGTGAGCAGAGCAGCCTGCAGCCTGAACTGGCAGCTCATCGCCTGGAGCTCACCAAGATCAGCGGCCTGCTTAACGCTGTACGAACACTCATGGAACATTCTCTGGTCTCCTCCAGAAGTGTTATTTTCCTGTTTTCACTCTTTCCTTCATCTGTGTGTGTGTGTGTGTGTGTGTGTGTGTGTGTGTGTGTGTGTGTGTGTGTGTGTGTGTGTGTGTGTGTGTCAGGACCTGAGGGCGCTGGTGTTGCTGCTGTCCGTCCAGCCTCCCCAGGCTGTTGACCCGGCACTCTGCCCCGCCCTGCAGGAGCTGCTGAGTCGCTGTCGTGCTTGTGTCCAGCAGCGTGGCGCTCTGGAGCTGGAGGCCAAAGACCACAAGGCCAAAGGTACAAAACAGCTGAAACCAGACGTTTATGTACACGGTATAAAAAGACACGAAACCTTTTTTTCCTCTCTCTGACATTAAATCAGACTAAACTTTTCCAGTTTTAGGTCCATTAGGATAAGCAAAGTGATTACTCCACCAAGGACCAGCGGAGTTATGCGACAATCGCCATACGTTTGTCTGTCTGTTAACAACATTATTAAAAACATGCAGACAGATTTGTACGATTAGAGTGATTAGATTTTGGCAGTGATGTGGCTTATAGTTTGGATCCACGGATTTGTTAAAGACTTCTGTATCATTGTGAGAGAGCAGCACGGCGTCACTGTAACTATGACTACAAATGAACACTGCATCAGCTTCCTGCTGATGATCACGATTGCGATCCTACAACAAATCGACCGCTGCAGACTTATTGAGACTTATCCGTCTGGAATCATACAAAGAACAGTTGATTAAACTGTGGGGGTGTTTCTGAGTCCCATCAATTCCCATCGCCCGCTACATATTTAGGTCACATGATTCAGCATCTGTACATAACGTACACATGCATAACACACGCCTGTGCTCAGCGGAAAGTCATTTTGTTTGTGGGTTCGTCTATATTAAATGGTCACATTCCATGTTGCCGTGATTTCTGCCACAACTTTTTTCAAGATTTCAGCCACTGGAAATGATACGACGACTGAGCAGCCTTGGAGGAGTACTGGGCTCTCTGAGAGCTTTTCTTGTTTCCATTTGCTGTCGGTAAAAACACCAGTTTTGTCAGGATTAATGGTCCAAAATTCCAGCAAACTATTGTTAGAAGCTTGTTGAAGGATACCCAAAATGTTTGAGTCAAACAGTTTAAAGGTAATGCCACCAAATACTAAGGAAATGTTTGTAAACTTCTGACTCATTATTCTGGCATTTAGCAAATGGAAATGATTTTGGTTATCCTACCTGAGCTATAACAGGAAAGGTTTAGTCTGATTTAATGTCTGACAGTGAGGGGAAAAAAAAGGTTATGTGTCTTTTTATACAGTGTATGTAAGCTTCTGGTTTCTATGCAGCACACTACTGTCGTTTCCATCTTTATCTATCACGTCTTCTTCCTCCATCTTTGACTTCTTGTCCATTTTACTTGAAACCAACAGCTTCACTTAAGGAAGCACATTTTTCACAGTTTTCCTAGCTGATGATCCACAGCCTTATCAAACAATAATGTACCTATAACTACTACAAAATAAACTCAGGGAACATCATTCCTTGAGCTGATACAGCTGCTCTGAATGCAGTTTTTATTTGTTACATAAATAGATTATATTACATGACATGGGCCACTCCAGTGGAACAGTCAGCCGCTGAGCACACTTTGGTTTTCTTACAAAACAAGAGCTCTGGCCATTGGGCATTAAGCATCACAGGAGCCTTTCTCATGGTGGCCTGTTGCTAATTAAACTCCCACAATGCTCTCTCCTTGTCAACATGGAACCACCAGGTACTACAGCTGATGTAAAACACAGTTGAAGGGTTAGAAGCAGAGCGGTCTGACCTTCTTTCTGTAGTTTTTGAGAAAAATGGGTTCAAAGTTTTGTGTTTTCCAGAATGATCTAACATTTTAAGCGTCACTGTAATGCTGGATCTAGGTTGTGGGTTCGACCACTCTGCCACTAAAATCGTGACCATCAAATATAACAGAAGTTCTATAAAATTCAGTTTGTATTTTGTGGGTTCGACCGCTCTGCTTCTAACCCCCTCATTATATGAGATGCATGTTCTTTGTCTTCTTACTGGTTTGTATATTTTTAATTGGCTGAATTAACAACGGCAATTAATCGATCAACCGGTCATCATTAACATCCTTAAATGTATTTTTGTGAATTTGAGACTCAGACTTCAGATCTGTTCCAAGGTTTTCTTCTGTCAGTTGATCTGACCAGTATCTGTGTGTGTTCCAGCTGAGGATGAGGGGGCGACCCCTGTGAAGAGGCGGAGGGTGAGCAGCGATGATGACAGAGCTGGAGATGCAGCGGCTCCAGCCTGCGTGGCCTCCACCTCCTCCACCGCCCTCCCGCCCTGCAGCGAGACCAAGGCCGACCACCAGGAGGCGCTGACGCCCACCAGCACCTCGGACACGGAGACACGAGACTCCTCCTCGCTGATCGACCCAGGAACCGAGCAGGACCCGCCCTCTCCCGAGCCCACCCCCGCCTCCTCCGGAAACCTGGAATCCTCTCCGAAAGAGGAGAAGATGGAGGCCTCTTCCTCATCATCTTCCTCATTCTCTTCGTCCTCCTCCTCCCTGCTGCAGGAGACGGGGGAGGGCTTTGTGCAGGGGGAGGAACCTGAGCCACCACAGCACGTCGCGATGGGTGAGGAACAGGAAGAGGAGGCGGAGCAGCAACGAGAGGGGAAGAGGGGTGAGGCAATGTCTGCCTCCTCAGAGGAGGTGAAGGAGGAGAAGGAGATGGGCTCTAAAGCCAACAGCAGCTTGGCCCCGCCCCTTTCAGAGGACGCCACCTTCCCATCAGCCCTTGGGTTGGTGGGGGAGGGGCCGGACAGCTGCGGTGGCCACGCCTCCTCCTCACAGGTTTTCCCGAACGCCGGCCCCCCACCCGACATGCTGGACATGCTGTACAGGACGGTGGAAGCCACCATCGCCATAGTTACCAAACTGTCCGTTAAAGGCCCGCCCTCTTCATGACATCATCAACTCACAGCCGCCATGAGATCTTTAACTTTGCGTTTTCTTTATTTTCATTTCTCTCTTTCTAATCTAAATTCCGCTCAGTGGAACCCGACTTTCTCCTGGTTTTTCTGTTTCTTCTTCTTCTGCTGTTTTTGTGCTGCTGTTCGTTGCCTTCTGCTGATGTTCAGTCGGTCAGTTTTTCCAGCTTCAGTGGCTCCCGCTGTGTCGTTCCGCTCTATAAAGCTCCGACTCCACGCACAGCCGACCCCTCGTTTGTCAAAAAAAAGAAGAAAAAGAATAAGTCATAAAAGCTATAGCACATTTTTTCAAAGGGCAAAAAAAGGTTTTGTTGTTTCCTGTGTGCGTGTTTTATACTGATTTGAATTTGTTTTGGAAAGTGATTTTATTTGTTTGAGGTTTGCTGTAACGGGGAAAGGTTTACAGAACTTTTGTCTCCTCTGTATGTAATTTAATTTTATTGCATTTTTACTGTGTATAAAAATGGTCGTCCTCTGTGCCAGTTTTGTACTTTATGAACGAGGCAAAAGAAAGTTGCCTTGAGTCTTTCTGTGGTTTAAATATCCAGAAACTAAGTTTACCTGTAAATTAAGAGAACCATGAGAAACTTGATTCTGTAAAGAATCCTCTCTAGTCATTGCCTGAAGGTGTATATGAAAACTATATAAATATATATATATAAATATCTTTATATATATATGACTATATAAAAGCGGTGCTTTATTTGACTGTGGTTGAAATAAAGCCCCCATGTTGGACCAGCTGGAGCTTTTATTTTTACTGAAGTACATTCCATAATCTATTGTTTATTTTCGCTTCTTCTGCTGTGTTGATTTTCTTCTGATTTTATTTTAATAGAGAATAAATTAATAAAACTGTTTTAATAAGGAAGAATTATGATCTGAAATCCATGTGGAGCTGTGGGGTTTTCTTTCTGTCCTCTGTTCAGTGTTCGTCGTTCTAAATCTGTCAATTTTCTCCGCAGCATCAGGTAGTTGCAGTGGAGATGTACAGAAATCCAGTCGGATCAAAAAAACTGGTTAAGATCATGCAAGTACACACAAAATCAGAAGAAAATATACTTTATTAATCCCAAAGGAAATTGAGGCACACAGCAGTGCATTACAGTACAATAAGGCACAGTGATATATAAAAGGTTAGAAGATTTATAGAGAAGATATAGCTTACGTGACACAGCTGCAGAGTGGTTGGGTGTCAGTGGATTCTTTTCTTTTGGAATATATACTACCAGTCAAAAGTTTGGACACACCTCATTCAATGTTTTTTCTTTACTTTTTGCTACTTTCTACATGGTAGATACGTACTGAAGACATCAAAACTATGAAGCAAGATATATGGAATTATGTAGCAAACAACTGTGAAATACCTCGAAATATGTTTTATATTTTAGATTCCTCAAAATAGCCAACCTTTGATTACCGCTTTGCAAACCCTTGGCCTTCTCTGGATGAGCTTCATGAGGTAGTCACCTGAAATGGTTTTCACTTCAGAGGTGTGTCTTGTCAAGGTTCATTTGTGGAATTTCTTCTTTCTTAATGGGGTTGGGACCATCAGTTGTGTTGTGCAGGTCAGGTTGATACACAGTTGACAACCCTATTTGACAACTGCTAGAATCCATATTATGGCAAGAACCAATCAGCTAAGAGAAACAACAGTCCTTCATTACCTTAAGAACTGAAAGTCAGTCAGTCCAGAAATTTCAAGAACTTTGAATGAATCTTCAAGGAACCATCTAGGAACTACCCAAGAACCTACAAGGAACCACTTAGGAACTCCCTGGAACCTACAAAGAACCATCTAGGAACTACCCAGGAACCTACAAGAAACCATCGAGGAGCTACCCAGAAACCTACAAGGAACCATCTAGGAACTACCCAGAAACCTACAAGGAACCATCTAGGAACTACCCAGAAACCTACAAGAAACCATCTAGGAGCTACCCAGGAACCTACAAGGAACCATCTAGGAACTCCCCAGGAACCTACAAGGAACCATCTAGGACAGACCTGGGCATCCTACGCCCGCGGGCCACATCCGGCCCCCCGGATGACCCTGACTGGCCTGTATGAGGTCCCTGGAAAATATTAAAAGTCAATGCAAATATATATCATCGCAATACATGCAAGCAATACGCCTGCACTGCTTTTATTTTTGAAAGATCTGCTAAGTTAACGTTTTTTCACGCGTGCTTTCCATACTTAGCATAAGGTTTATGTGCTGATTGGTTTGTTGGTTAGCTTCAACCCGGGAAGATGTAAGCTAACGGCAAAAAAAGAAAGACTGATTCCCAATGCAGAGTTTTTAACAAGGCATGGACTTCCAAGTATTTCTTCACTGAAGTCAGAGGTAAAGCTGTGTGTCTAGTTTGTGGCGAACAGATCGCGGTGCTCAAGGATTATAACCTGAATCGACATTACGAGACCAAAAACATTTGACTGATGCAGAGCGGGGAGGATGTCTGAAGGTTTGCTAGCTAAACTGCTAAAGCAGCAATGACTTTGTTTTACCAAAGCTCACATCAAGGGATGCAGCAGTCAAGACGAGTTTTCTAATATCCTACAAAATCGCCAAAAACAGTAAGCCATTCTCTGATAGAGAGTTTATAAAAGAATGTCTGGTGGACTCTGCAGCGTTTATATGCCCGGAGAAGAAAGGAGCGTTCGTTAATGTGCCCCTTAAGAGGCGAACCGTAACGAGGCGGGTGGAGAGCAGCGCCGAAAATCTGGAGCTTCAGCTGCACAACAAAGTGGACAATTTTGACGTTTTCTCCTTGGCTCTGGACGAGAGCTGTGATGTCCGTGACACAGCCCAGTTACTCATCTTTGTACGTGGACTAACAGAAACTTTTGAGATGACGGAGGAGCTGGCAGCTGTGCAGCCAATGAAGGGAACCACGACGGTTCACTGAGGTAAATACATGCATGAACAAGCTGGGACTAAAATGGGAGAATTTGGTTGGTGTTACAACTGTTGGCTGTCCAAATTTGACAGGGAAAAATGTTGTACTTTTGAAACGGATGCAAGATAAAGTGACTGAAATAAACCCAGAACAGAAACTGATATTTTTGCATTGTATTATACATCAGGAGGTGCTGTGTAAGTCAGTGCTAAAAATCAGCCACGTGACTGATGTTGTAGCTAAAGTAGTTAACTTCATCAGGGCAAGAGCATTGAAGTACAGACAGTTTGTTGTCTTTTTGGAGGAGATGATAGTGAACATGGTGACCTTGGTTACCAGACAGCTGTCAGATGGATCAGCCTGGACAAGGTGCTTAAACGAGTTTGGGATCTGAGAGCAGAGATTCAACAGTTGGGCATTGTACATCATTGTATTGTGTAATTTACTGTTTTTATTGAGATATATTGAACATTGCTGTAAGTGTAGTGGGGAGCTGTTGTCTTTCTTTATGCTTCACAGTCATCTTAATGTAGATTTAGAAAAACTGACAACACCTCATAGCGTTCATGATGAACAAAAACTGACATGATAAGGCAAGTTTCAAATCTCTGCCAGCTGATGGTCATATTGTTTTAGAATAAATTCTGAGTGATGGCATACTTACTTCGTTTGTAAAAACAGTGACTGCTGAAAAGTAATTAAAGCACTTGGAAAATCAGTTTCACATTTTAAGTATGTCTTTATGATAGTAAATATCTACAACTCAATAGGCAACAATCATAGTTTGAATGAAAAAACTAAATCTTTCATTACATAGTTGTGTTCTGTGTTCCACATTTTCATTATATCATTGTATTGTTTCATTTATTGTTTTTATTGAGATTTATATTGAGCAGAGCTTTTAAGTGTACTGGTTCGGCCCTTAACAACCATCAAAGTTTCTCATGTGGCCCTGTATGAAAATTAATTGCCCACCCATGATTTAGGGGGTCAGGTCATCTGCTGGTGATGGTCTGCTGCATTTTATAAGGTCCAAAGTAACACATCGTATAGCAGCAGCACTTCGTGGAAATGCAGATTTCCTTTTCCAGCAGGACTTACACCTGCACACAGAGCCAAAATTACAACTTACCATTTAGTTGTAATTTTGAAGCTCAGGTTGCTTTGACAACCTGAGCTTCAGGAACACCTCAGCTGTACCACGGGTTGATCACCTCCATGGCACATCGCATTGATGCAGTAATTCTTGGTAAAGGAGCCCCAACCCAAGAAAGCATATTAGGTTCTGTGGTTTGTCGACAATAAATCCTGCTGCCTCTGAATGCCGACTGTCTGCCCTGTGTTTAGTCTTTAGTATAGCCAGTGTGTTGTCTTGGTTGAATTGTTTGTTCAATTGTTTGTACAATCTTAACCTGAACATTCATATTATTGAGGTAAATTTACATAAATCATGATATTCTAGAGTCTTAACTGGAATATTTCTAACATTAATCTTTTTGTATTGTGTTGATAAACAACAATAACCCGACTTTCAGATAATATTTGTTGTCTGTGATTGTGAGACTAAAATCCTCCACATTCTGGAACTGGACTGCATTTCCCAAAATGGAAACATGGACAGAATTTAACACTCATGTATCCATGGCAACGCTGAAGTTTCTGCTTCTTACCAAAGTTCACAACACAAGTAAAGATTTTAATGTAAAACTTCAGGGATGACTGCTAACCATAAGTATTCTGATCAATACTTCATGATAAATATCAGGACAGATGTTACAACTCCAGCTGTTGCATTAGACTGCAGTTATTCACAGAGAAATTAAAACATCACATTCCTCATAAAAACTAGATGGGACTTTTATTAAATAAAGTGTTGGTGAATAAACAGTGTAAAAAGTGCAAAGCAGCTCCATTAAATCAGGAGATGTGAGACTTCCACAGCATGGATCACCATCTGCTGTGTTGATTCATAGCTGAATGTCAGAATGAACTGAGATAGAAAAGCTGCTTTGAGCTGCAACATTACAGTCTGACAATCCAACACCATCATAGTTTTCATCTGGTTGTTTTGCTTCAACATGCTGTGAAGTTCAGTTTTTACCTGAATCAATACAGAGATTCTATTTCCAACCAAGACTGGAATAAAAATTAGAATGTTATGAGGTAATTAATGCAACTAAATCCTTTCAGATGGAATATGATGAAATAATGTAAAGGAGGGTGTGAAAAACACTCCAGAAAGGTTTTCTTTGAAGAAAAAATCATCATGAATTTTGGTGCAAAAAAACGCCTGACTATACTATGTCGAAAAAAAATGCGATTTTTCAAACATGTTGTAAAAATGTGCCATATGATGAAATAATGTAAAGGAGGGTGTGGAAAACACTCCAGAAATGTTTTCTTTGAAGAAAAAATCATCATGAATTTTGGCGCATAAAAAAACGCCTTACTATACTATGTCGAAAAAAAATGCGATTTTTCAAACATGTTGTAAAAACGTGCCATATGATGAAATAATGTAAAGGAGGGTGTGAAAAACACTCCAGAAAGGTTTTCTTTGAAGAAAAAATCATCATGAATTTTGGTGCAAAAAGAAACGCCTTACTATACTATGTCGAAAAAAAATGCGATTTTTCAAACATGTTGTAAAAACGTGCCATATGATGAAATAATGTAAAGGAGGGTGTGAAAAACACTCCAGAAAGGTTTTCTTTGAAGAAAAAATCATCATGAATTTTGGTGCAAAAAGAAACGCCTTACTATACTATGTCGAAAAAAAATGCGATTTTTCAAACATGTTGTAAAAACGTGCTATATGATAAAATAATGTAAAGGAGGCCGTGAAAAACACTCCAGAAAGGTTTTCTTTGAAAAAAAAAAAATCATCATGAATTTTGGCGCAAAAAAACGCCTTACTATACTATGTCGAAAAAAAATGCGATTTTTCAAACATGTTGTAAAAACGTGCCATATGATGAAATAATGTAAAGGAGGGTGTGAAAAACACTCCAGAAAGGTTTTCTTTGAAGAAAAAATCATCATGAATTTTGGTGCAAAAAAAAACGTCTTACTATACTATGTCGAAAAAAAATGCGATTTTTCAAACATGTTGTAAAAATGTGCCATATGATGAAATAATGTAAAGGAGGCCGTGAAAAACACTCCAGAAAGGTTTTCTTTGAAAAAAAAATCATCATGAATTTTGGCGCAAAAAACGCCATAGTATACTATGTCGACAAAAAAAATCAGATTTTTCAAACATGTAAAAACGTGCCATATGATGAAATAATGTAAAGGAGGCCGTGAAAAACACTCCATAAAGGTTTTCTTTGAAAAAAAAATCATGAATTTTGGTGCAAAAAAACGCCTGACTATACTATGTCGAAAAAAAATGCGATTTTTCAAACATGTTGTAAAAACGTGCCATATGATGAAATAATGTAAAGGAGGGTGTGAAAAACACTCCAGAAAGGTTTTCTTTGAAGAAAAAATCATCATGAATTTTGGCGCATAAAAAAACGCCTTACTATACTATGTCGAAAAAAAATGCGATTTTTCAAACATGTTGTAAAAACGTGCCATATGATGAAATAATGTAAAGGAGGGTGTGGAAAACACTCCAGAAAGGTTTTCTTTGAAGAAAAAATCATCATGAATTTTGGCGCATAAAAAAACGCCTTACTATACTATGTCGAAAAAAAATGCGATTTTTCAAACATGTTGTAAAAACGTGCCATATGATGAAATAATGTAAAGGAGGGTGTGAAAAACACTCCAGAAAGGTTTTCTTTGAAGAAAAAATCATCATGAATTTTGGTGCAAAAAGAAACGCCTTACTATACTATGTCGAAAAAAAATGCGATTTTTCAAACATGTTGTAAAAACGTGCCATATGATGAAATAATGTAAAGGAGGGTGTGAAAAACACTCCAGAAAGGTTTTCTTTGAAGAAAAAATCATCATGAATTTTGGTGCAAAAAGAAACACCTTACTATACTATGTCGAAAAAAAATGCGATTTTTCAAACATGTTGTAAAAACGTGCTATATGATAAAATAATGTAAAGGAGGCCGTGAAAAACACTCCAGAAAGGTTTTCTTTGAAAAAAAAAAATCATCATGAATTTTGGCGCAAAAAAACGCCTTACTATACTATGTCGAAAAAAAATGCGATTTTTCAAACATGTTGTAAAAACGTGCCATATGATGAAATAATGTAAAAGAGGGTGTGAAAAACACTCCAGAAAGGTTTTCTTTGAAGAAAAAATCATCATGAATTTTGGTGCAAAAAAAAACGTCTTACTATACTATGTCGAAAAAAAATGCGATTTTTCAAACATGTTGTAAAAATGTGCCATATGATGAAATAATGTAAAGGAGGCCATGAAAAACACTCCAGAAAGGTTTTCTTTGAAAAAAAAATCATCATGAATTTTGGCGCAAAAAAACGCCATAGTATACTATGTCGACAAAAAAAATCAGATTTTTCAAACATGTAAAAACGTGCCATATGATGAAATAATGTAAAGGAGGCCGTGAAAAACACTCCATAAAGGTTTTCTTTGAAAAAAAAATCATGAATTTTGGTGCAAAAAAACGCCTGACTATACTATGTCGAAAAAAAATGCGATTTTTCAAACATGTTGTAAAAACGTGCCATATGATGAAATAATGTAAAGGAGGGTGTGAAAAACACTCCAGAAAGGTTTTCTTTGAAGAAAAAATCATCATGAATTTTGGTGCAAAAAAAAAAACGCCTTACTATACTATGTCGAAAAAAAATGTAATTTTTCAAACATGTTGTAAAAACGTGCTATATGATGAAATAATGTAAAGGAGGCCGTGAAAAACACTCCAGAAAGGTTTTATTTTATTGAAAAATATGTTTTACTTAAGTCCAACTGTTTCAGCCATCTCTACCCCTCCTTAGGTACCACTCTAAAGTACATTATACAAAAAAAATCCAGTAGATGTCACCGTGTTTTGAAATAGCATGCAGAGCAAGTTAGTCTGCTCACAGGAAGTTAGCACGAGCAAATCACTCCTCACATGAGGCCTCTGTTTGCTGTGATTTTCAAAGGTAAAGTAATATTTTTGACATATTATGGTGCCTAAGGAGTTGCTGAACACAAATGTGTCATTTGGAATGTAAAAAAAAGAAAGATTTAAAAGGGTAAAATAGTTTTTCTCAACCGTTTGGTAGAGGTCAATATTTTAAAAATTGCTGGGTCTCTTCATAAAAAAACATTCCTTGTTGTTATTAGTGCCCCAAAGAGATAAGAAATATAAAGAAATAAATTTTTCATTGCCTTTTTCTTGGCGAGGATGTTAAAGGGTTAACTTAACATCTGTAAACAAAACAAAAACGTATCAATAAAGTTTTCTGTTAGAGTTTGTGTTCTTCTAAGTTTAACTCCAAGATTTTAAATACTTTCATTTACTGCAAATGAATATCTACTCCAAATGTCCCACTAATAATCATTATCAGCCTTAAAAACCCACAAAACACCCCTCTGTACTCGACCACACTTAGTACAGTCCGGTTCCCCCTTCTATAAATCTGCTTGGAATCGTCCACTTCCTGTTTGTCAAAGTGGCCTTCTACCTGGACAGGTTTTGTTGGAGCTCATGCAACAAACATTTTGGGTAACTGCACTTTAATATGGATGGATGATACTGAATTAGAGTCTGTTTTAATGAGACTGAGTTAAGATGTGTAGCTCTGTCATTAAATAGGAAATTATTTCTCATAATTCACAGAGAAAAGTCTGAAATGTTTGCTAGGTTAGCGTCCCACATGTTCTTTGGCTCAGCTAAAGCTAACTCTCCAACTTCTGTATCTCTTGAGTTGCTTGTTGTTAAAATATCTTGCTAGAGGTGCTGAAGCTCAGAAAGTCTGAGATGTTTGTTCAAATTAAGCTCATTTTCACGTCTTATCTGAACTGCCCTCTTTTGTTTGAACTTTCCCTAAACTTAGGAGTTAATGACAGAGCAGCACATCCAGACTCAGTCTCATTTATGTAGAGATTAAACTTCAGTGTCATTCATTGATGTTAAAGTGCAGTTTTTCAAATGTTTGTTGCACATGCTCCCGACCAAACCAGTCCAGGTGGAAGACGATGTGAAGAGAAAGCTCCAGAGGATGAATATCACACATTTACGTTGTTAAATAAATGTCCTTTAATTAGACATTGTCATACAAAAATTGGATTTCCCTTTAATGATGTTCAAGTCTTTAAGTGTTTTGTTGATGTTGGTTTCTAAATGTTTTTTGACACTCAGTCCCAAAGATTAAAACCTTTTCCGGCTCACAAGCTGCAACAATTCACACATTATCAACTATCTTTCTGACTAAACTAAGATAAAAAGTGAAAAACTGCCTGATTCCTGCATCATGAATGTAAATCTTTTTGGTTTTTATGACAGTAAACTGAATATATTTGGGTTTGACATTTTATAAACCAAAACAAGAAATGAATTAGTGGAGAAAACAATCAACAGATTAATGGACAAAGAAAATGTGTTTTCCAACATATATGGCTGAATTACTCCAACATTACAAGATACATACAATTTGAATTCAATTTTATTTATATAGCACCAATTACAGGTCAAATTGTCTCAAGACACTTTATTTTTATATTTTTTGTCATATTTAAAATATGACAACGTAAGAAATTTAAACCTCTTGACTAATCCAATTTATTATTTGGTTTTTAAGAGACTAATCGACAACTAAAATAACTTTCTCCACTAAAACTAATAAACATGAGGTCAAATAGAAGGAACAGTTTTAAATACTGCAGTTCCACGATGACAAGAATAAAGTTTGTCAACAAAAACTAAATCTGCTGGTGGATTCCATTAAAGTCCTAATAAATGATAATAAAGTGTGATACTAAAGGTTTGTGGTGCTAAAAATGTCAAAGATATCAAGTTGAACATCTGGATGGTGGTTGATAAAAGTTGATCTCCCTTCATTTCTCTGGAGTCGACTCCATGGATTTTATGGATGGTGGTTAAAGACCTGCTCTTCTAGTCGTCGTCCTTCTAGTCGCTGTAAAAAGTCAGTCCATCCTGACCGACTTCAACACCTCTTCATGACAACTTGTTCTGCCTCAGACATGGTGGAAACTCCAGAAACTCGGGAAAACCCATGGAGACTCGAGGAACTCGTCGGGCGGGGGAAGGTGTGGTGGGTGGTGGGGGGAGGTGGGGAGTAGAGGGGGGAGGCCGCCACCCACCTCCCCGCCTACTCTCCGCCCTGACTCCACCCAGACTCCGCCTTGGCTCCACCCATGTCGTCACTTCAGAAACTACGATGCCAAAGGGACGACGAATTTATTTCATTTTATCTGATCTGTAGCTCAGTGAGTTAAGGATTTGCCTATGGAGCTGCAGGTCGCTGGTTCAAGACCAGTCCCTTCTTAAATTTTCTCAAAATTCTGACAAAGACAAACAAAGAAAAGGGCCAGTGGCGGGTCTTGAACCTGCGACCTTCCACTCTGTAGTCTCTCTTCTTATCCCCCTGAGCTATCTGCTCAGATACTAAATCTTCTGGTTTTTGCGCATTTATCATCTATTTTTTGTCGTTTTCGAGTTTTTTTTTTTTTTTTTAAACTCGAGTCTCGACTCGACTGTTTTTCTCGGTGGGTTGGACTTCAGCCTTTGTGCTGGAGGGTTGAACCCTCAGTTCCAAGACTTTCCAAAGCCTCGAGACCCTCCGAGTCCTCAGGACCTGAGCTTTCACACAGTCTGAGGGCTGAAATTTTCTAAGTCCCACAGTAGATCTCTGTTAGATTTAACTTTCAGACAGTCCAAGGACTGATATCTTCTAAGTTCTTGAGTAGTTCTCTGTTAGTTTGAACCTTTCGACAGTCTGAGGACTGAAGTTTTAAAAGTTTCTCAGTACTTCTCTGTTAGTTTGAACCTTTAGACAGTCTGAGGACTGAAGTTTTAAAAGTTTCTCAGTACTTCTCTGTTAGTTTGAACTTTATGGTTAACAGAAGCCTTAAAACTTGTGACCATGAGTCTTGATTTCACATTTAGACCATCCATCTGAGTTCTTCTCAGACCTTCACCTGTGGATTTTTAGAAATCCTCAACAAAATTTGATTCTCTTCACTGAACAGTAAAGTTTGTGGAGATCAGAAGGTAACATTAGTTTGATAAATGCCTTCAACTACTAGTAGACTTTATCTGGAAAGCAGTTTTCTGAAATGAGTTCTTAGTAAATCTGTCCACAATCAAACCAAGAACATAGAAAGAGGAAATGTTTGAAGAAACAACTTGATGTTTTCATTTCAGACTAGAAAACGCTTTAAAACTTTTATCTGTTTTTGCTCGTTTTGATCCTTTTATTGTCTCTTCTGTTTAATTTGATCTTCTAAAGTTTAACTGGTGTCTTTTCAAATGTTTTGTCTTTAGTTTGATTCTTCTTAAACATTTAGTTTTGCTCTTTTCTCACTTATTCTTTTCTAATGTCTGATTTGATTTAGAAATGTTTTGTCTTTTTTTAATTGTTGTTTCAAATGTTTTATCGGCATTTTTGAAATTTTGTTTTCTTTCCCAATATTTAATTTTTCACTTAAATCTTTGTTAAATGTTTTACCACCTTTTAATGTTTAATTTTCTTTTTAAATGATTCATTGTATTTTCTGTTTAATTCCTATTTGAAGTTTTGTGTTTAAGATTTAATTTTCTAATGAAACATTGAATTTTTTAATTAAATGTTTTGTCTTTTTAAAGGTTTAATAATCTAATTAAATGTTTTGTATTTTTTTAAATGTTTAATATAATTCTAAAAAAAAAATTAAAAATTTTGTTTAATTTCATACTTACATGTTTTGTATCGTGTTTGATTATCTAATTCAATATTTTGTCTGTTTAATAAAATGAAACATTAAATACAATTAGATGATATTAAACAGACAAAATACTGAATTAGATAATCAAACACGATACAAAACGTAAGTATGAAATTAAAATTTTTAAAATAACATTATTGAAAATTACAGAGAAAATACTTCAGATAATCACACATTTAAAAAATAATACTTTTTAAACAAGAATTATATTAAACATTTAAAAAATACTTTAAACATTTTTTTTGTTTTATTGTATTCAATTTTGTTCCCTTTGATTTAATTCCTTTTTGTTATGTAGTTTATTTCTTTAATCTTCTTTTTCTGTCAAGATTTTAACCCCAACCTTAAAAATGAAATAAACCCTTAAATCACAATGAAAATACTTCTGTGTCATAATCAGGAGTTAGTCAATTATTCAGTTTATCAATTCAACTTTATTTGTTTAGCACCTTTCACACAGATGACAAAACTAAACAAGCAAAGAAAAAAAACAATGCTAAAAGTATGATTAAAACTCAAAAACATTTAAAAAAAAAAAAAAAAAGATTTAACATGGTAATAAAATATGTTGTGTCCAGGGGATGGAGGGAGTTTATTGAAGTCTTCTTGGGCTCACATGGGAAATCATTTAAAATATAAACTTGATATTCAGTCTAAGGAAACTGCAGAGCGACAGAAGAACCAACAATATCTCCTGTTTTCTCCTTTAATGAGTCGACTCTTCTTGTGCTTTCAGACCAAAGAACTACAGACTCTTCACAACCTGCTCAAACTCTTGGTACAGGACCTCACCACACGGGTCAAGAAGGTTTCTGTCTCATTTCTACTCTGAAGCTCACCTTCTCCTGCTCAAACTGCTGACAAATGTTTCTGCTGCTCTAAAGTCTGGTCTCCAGAACTTCCTAAAAACTCTCAAAGTCTCTTCTGCTGCAGGCTGCTTTGTAGAACTGTTGCAGAAAACCTCACTAAACCACATGGAGGGGCCTCAAGATAGTCGTCCAAATGAAACCATACAAAAACCAAACTAGCACAACCCAAACACTAAAGTCTCCTGCAGCCTACCAGAGAACCTCTGAGAACAGAGAATCAGGACAGGAACTCTTACCTTCTGGACAACCAACGTTGGTTCACAAACAAGAATACAGAATGTGTCTGACCAAAAACCTCTGAAGACTCACTACAGCCAAGATAAAGACACAACTCACCTGCACCAAATCCACTAATCACTGCACACATTAACACCATGTGCTAACTGTGGCTAAAGAACCACATTTACCAAGACAACTATCCAGTGCAAAGCCCTAAAACACACCAAGAAACACCTTAAAGCCTATTTTACTGCTGGACGCTACAAGCCAACGCCTAAAGAACAAACTAAAGCAACAGCGCCAAACCCAGTTCAGTGGTAAAGAGACGCAGAACAAATGTTTGAATGCAGCTAAATAAAGCAGGAAGACACTGAGCTGCTCAGGTGTTCCTGATAACACCAAGCAGCCACCTGGACAGCCAATAGGAACACAGCTTACTGGAAGTCCAGAGGGCTGGGCTAGTGAAGGAAATTTAGTTTAAAGTTGAGGCCGAAAGTTAACAAAGAAAGTTGAAAACCACCTTCTGATACCTGAAATCTCTGAGTTTTCACACAAAGAACGCCTGAACATGTCAAACTGGTTCCATAGTAGAACCATCATTGTAAAAACGTCATAGTATGGTGTGTTGCTCAAAAAACATTGCGACCCGGCTGTCTAGGGTTGCCGAGGAGCAACACAAAAACAGGACAAACGCTGGTTTCCAGGGGGTTAGGCGGCTATTTTTTTGAAAGAGTAAGTTTACAACACAACATGTGAGCAGAAAAATCACAAAGTCTGTCTTTAGTTCAGCTGAAAATATTAGTTTTTGTCTTTTTTATTGACCAAACTTTTCAGGAAGTAGATGAAGAATAATTAAAGCTCTCATGTAGAAGTCCAACTTATTTTGGATCCTTGTGGAGAGTTTAATCTTAGAGTTTGTAAAGCTGTTGAGTTTTTAGAGTCACATGGATTGTTTTGACATTTAATAACCGAGTCCTGAAATAAAATTACAGTTGTGGATTTCTGTCATTTAGTCTGGACTAAACAAATAACAGCAGCATAAATCTCAAATGTCATTATGAGGAGTCTGGATTGAGGTTTCTCACGTGATAATGATCAAAACATGAAATTTAGGTTGGTTTAAAGGAATATTCCACCTTAAATCTTTGAATGTTGACCTAAAAGGTTGGTTTCAGGAAGTATTCCACCTACAAGGTCCTCAAACATCCACCTTAAAGGAACACTCCACCAAAAATCCTTGGACATGCACCTAAAAGGTTGGTTTAATGGTATGATGGAGATTGGTTGTTAAGAGCTTTATATGTCAGAAGAAGGATTTTGAATTCTATTCTAGATTTAACAGGAAGCCAATGAAGAGAAACCAGTATAGGAGAAATATGATCTCTCTTGCTAACTCCCGTCAGTACTCTGGCTGCAGCATTTTGGATCAGCTGTAGATGTTTCAGAAAGATATTGGGACAACCTGATAAGGAATTACAGTAGTCAAGCCTAGAAGTAATTTTCCAGGCGTTACTGAGTCCAAAGCTGCTGTTTCAACACAGAACGTTCACATGCATCCACAAACCTCTCAGCACTCAAACATCCACAGACAGGAGGCCAGCTGGACCGAGGCTCGGCGGCGTCCTCAGACCCACGAGTCAGGGAGTCTGTGAACTTGTTGGTCCGGTTTGAAGGCCTCCATGTGGTCCAGTAGAAGTCCACGTAGTCGGTGTTGGCTTTGAACCGCAGCGACTGGCCGCCATCAGGTGGACCGGCTCGTCCTCGTAGGGCTCCTCCTGTAGCCTTGAGGGAACCACAGGAACATTCAGTAGCTGTTGGAGTTCTTCCTGTCAGGCTCGTGGTAGAACGGCTCTGAAGAATCTTGTACTTGTCTTATCTGGAACAATCTAACAGCCTAAACTGTTCACAGCGGTGTAAAGAAGCAAACACTCAGGCATAGATTAGGACTCAAACTTGATTTATTTTAGAAAACAAATCAACTTAGAGGCATTTGTTCACACATGTGGCTGAATAGGAGGCTGTCCAATCAGATTCGAGGTCTTCACTCTGTAGGTTGGTTGTTCCGTGAGACTCTTGGACCTCCATCAGCTGACGTGGATGTTTGATGGTCTTCTTCTCTAGTGCCAGATGATTCATCCATGAATTCAGCAGCTACAGACAGAAATGAAGCTCATGCTGCCGTTATTGAATTCCTGTTCCAGATCAAATGTTCAGAGCTCACCTTGAATGCAGCTGTCTGCTGTCTGATAGTTTTTCTCATTGTAGTCTTTTTTTTTTTTTTTTTTCCTCATTGTAGTCTTCAATAGTCTTTTTCCTCATGTCAGGATGTGGTGAGACTCTTTCTCAGTCTCTGCAGACGTCCCTCATTGTGCATCTCCAGAGAAGAAACAGAAAAACTGATCACTGCTTCAGCATCACAAACGCTCTCCAGCATTGAGAGTGTTTTAGGAATTCATTCATTGTGTTGTGAACTTTGAAGGAGCAGAAACTTTACAGCTGTCAAAGATATGAGCTCCAATTCTGGATGTTTTAGGAAATTAAGTTCATCAAATGTACACTTGATTTTTGCTGATAACTCTCATTAAATTCCTGAAGAAATCCAACATAAAAACCTGTAAACTCTCAGGCAGCTTTTGTTAAAGTTTGTCTATAATTCTATCATCATGTTCTGGAACCAGGACTCTGCAGAAGTTCCTTCAATCAGATACTTGTGTGTTTCTATTTAAGGCCTCAGGTTTGAATGTACAGCAGAGGATTAGAAAGGAGTGATTTTAATATTTAAATCAGTCCAGTAAATGTTTGGTGTGAAAATTATTAAAATTTTGATTTAGATAGATTTGTGTCAAATAATATTGTAGAGTCTCACTTAAATATATCCAAATGAGTTCAGCGTATTTACATTTTATAGAATATTTGATTTCTTAATCTCAATACTGTAGAGTCTGACCCTAAATATTATAATAATGATGTCAATTTAAATAATATTTTAGTGCAGAGTCATAAACTTTAATCAGCTAAACTTACATAATAAATATCACTGTACAATCTTAACCTGAACGTTCATATTATTGAGGTAAATTTACATAAATCATGATATTCTAGAGTCTTAACTGGAATATTTCTAACATTAATCTTTTTGTATTGTGCTGATAAACAACAATAACCCGACTTTCAGATAATATTTGTTGTCTGTGATTGTGAGACTAAATTCCTCCACATTCTGGATCTGGACTGCATATCCCAAAATGGAAACATGGACAGAATTTAACACTCATGTATCCATGGCAACGCTAACGTTTCTGCTTCTTACCAAAGTTCACAACACAAGTAAAGATTTTAATATAAAACTTAAGGGATGACTGCTGACCATAAGTATTCTGATCAATATTTCATGATCAATATCATGACAGATGTTACAACTCCAGCTGTTGCATTAGACTGCAGTTATTCACAGAGAAATTAAAACATCACAATCCTCATAAAAACTCGATGGGACTTTTATTAAATAAAGTGTTGGTGAATAAACAGTGTAAAAAGTGCAAAGCAGCTCCATTAAATCAGGAGATGTGAGACTTCCACAGCATGGATCACCATCTGCTGTGTTGATTCATAGCTGAATGTCAGAATGAACTGAGCTAGAAAAGCTGCTTTGAGCTGCAACATTACGGTCTGACAATCCAACACCATCACAGTTTTCATCTGGTTGTTTTGCTTCAACATGCTGTGAAGTTCAGTTTTTACCTGAATCAATACAGAGATTCTATTTCCAACCAAGACTGGAATAAAAATTAGAATGTTATGAGGTTATTAATGCAACTAAATCCTTTCAGATGGAAGGATTTACTTCTAAGTTCTAATTCAAGTTTCAGTTGGAGCACATTACATTCACAAAGAAAAACAGTGATACCTTCATAGCAACATTTAATAAACCTAAAGCTTCCCTGTTGGCACATTGGTGGAGTTTGTTACTGAGCATCTGAACCTTAAATCCAGTGGGACGACCATCTTCAGTCGAGGCCAGTCAGAGAACTTCAAGACCTTCCATCAGCTGGACCAGATGTGGCATCATCTCCCTCTGAACATCTGGATGACAGGAGAAAAGACAGAAATCAAACACAGATCACAGAAATACAATTTATTCACTTTCATCATTTCATAAAAATAGCATGAACTTTATTAAAACTTGACAATATCAGTAATGAAAGTAAATGTTTTCATCTCGTGTTGAAGCTAAATTTAAAGTCAATTTTAATGACAATTTATCCTGAGAGGAGTGAGAATGGAGCTTTTCTTTCCTTTTTAGAATATTCCCTCAAAATATTCTGTTTATTATTGGCTTTAGAAGCATTTTTCTTTACTTATTTATTTTTAGATACCTCAGACTGATACACTTTGCTGGTTTGCAGATAATTTCATGTACAATGACAATAAAGATCTTCTATTATAACATATTTTGCTAAAACAAGAACTGCAAACCTTCTCAACCATCTCTCAGGCTGCAAAATTCCAACTGCAACCAAGAATTATCTGATGTAGTTATTATTATAATCTTTACTGAACCAGCCCTTGAATTAATAAAAATCTGTATATGGATATGATTTTCTCTGATGAGACCACTATGGAAGCCGTAGTAACAATTAACTATCCTTTGAAGGGAAAGATTAGGTCTTCTTCAGGTGGATAAAAAAAATGCTCTCCCTTAAAAAACAAAAAAACCTGCATATAATAAAGTAAATCTCTTCTGCACTGCACACATACTACACTTTTGTATAACTCTGGATGTCAGAGTAAAGGCAGACAGATCCACCGATCAGCCACAACATTCTGACCACTGACAGCTGAAGAGAACAACATCCATCATCTTGTTCTAATGTAACGTTCTGCTGGGAAACCTTGACCTTCATGTGGATGTTTGACATGTACCACCACCTAAACACTGCAGGACAAACAACCCCCTAGTCTCCATGGCAACAGCAGTCCTTGATGCCAGCTGCCACCCTCAGCAGGACAAACTAAAACAGCTCAGGAGTGGTCTGAGGAACACGACAGAGATAAGCTGTTCACCTGGGTTCCACACTCCCCACATCCAGATCTGATTGAGCATCTGTGGGATGATCCAGGATCAGCCTGGTCTAGGTAGGACCCACCCTGCAACCCACGGGACCCACAGAATCCACAGGATCCCCAGAGGTTCTGATGAACCACTGGGTCAGAGGAGTTTTAGCAGCATAAAGGGACCAACACAGTATTAGTCAGGTGGTCAGAATGTTAGACTGTTATATTGTCATGCTGATTATATGATCAGTAAATGTTACCATCAATTATAACGTCCACATTGATCAGCAAAAAAAAAACAACTATCAGTTCATTCAGAAACTGTGGGGTTAAACCTAAAAACACAGACCTCAACAGCAGTTTGTTTCAAAGCAGAATACCAGCTGGTTTTCACTAAAGAAGGTTTCAAAGCAACAATTAAATGACAGTTTTGTTCTCATTAAGTTCAGAGTCAGCCAAAATAATGTAGACTCACATCAGGAAAAGAAAAACTTTAATAAATATTTCATTTGTATAAGTACTTCTATACACATAGATTCCTCTTTCTAAGTTTGATCAAATCACGATAACTCTGTGTCCTGTTGTACGATGTTTTCCCAACAGATGGCGCTACCCTCATGAATGGCGCATCAACAAGTTACGTCTACAACACAACAGAAATGTCTGGAAGCCAGTGGCCACCACTTTGAGCACCTCTTGTAATTGTAGAGGCCAAAGAGAACTTTAATTAATCTCGTGATGTCTGAATAAATTTGGTATTGAAATATTTATGCAAGTTTTTCTTTTCCTGATGTGTGTAAACATTATTTTGGCTGACTCTGTATAATGGGTTTCTGACAGGTCACCAGGCAACATCTTTTTATAATAATGACAAACATACCTGCATTCTACAGGAGTGATTTTCCTCATGTGCAGGTAAAGATGTGTGAGGAGCTTAGAGATGACAGGAGCAGGAGTCATCCTCACTAATTCAGCTTCCACCTAGAAACAGAAAGACCACAAACAAACACACTGATATACTCTCAAACGTTCAACCTCACAGCCTCAAAATATCTGTTTAGGAAGGGTTGTGTTTCTAAATTCTGCTGAAAGCATTGACAGACATTCTCTTACAAGGTTGTGTAAAAAGCAGCCTGACCTCTGAGCTACTGAGAAATTTTCCTAAACAAAGTTTCTACGTGTAAATCAGCTCAACAAAAACTAAAGCCTCAGTCAGAGATAACAGGTATCGAAAATTATAAAGAACTTTCTTTGTTAACTCAGACTTTCTGCTTCAACCTCACATAAAAAGGGGAGTTTAACTCATCAGGTGACTGAAAATGAATGGCTTGTGCAGTTCTAGATCCAAAAGTAGGATGTTTCAACTCATGTTTTACTACAAATACATGCAGTAATAAATAAATACAATGGCTGGTTGTTAGTTTATTCACTATTAATGTCATTTTATATACTGGATTGAACTTGATCAGTGGAAGAGAGAAGGAATTTCATGAAATTATGGAGATTCAGAGAGGTAATGTTGCGCAATGTTAAGCGTGGTTTAATTCAAACCAGCTGAATGTTAAACTTCAGTGCAGCTCAACAGGTTTCAGTTAACCTTAAAGTAAAACAACTTTTTTAAAAGCTAAAATACACAGACAGCAGAGAAATACAGGTTGAGAAGGTCATTCTAATAATGAGGACAGCTGCGGCAGCAACTAACACAGGTGTTCAGCGGTAAGTTAGCCACCTGTGTTGATTAGCCCGCTAGCTAACTTAGCCGCTTAGCTAGCTAACGCGTCCGGACCAACTGCTCAAACACGACAAAACACAACTCTTCACAAGTCGCTGACTTAACGTACAACAAAACAATGCTACAGGTTAGAAGTATTTATCTTCTTACCGTGTTTTACTCCAAAAACAAGATCAGCAGCAGCCAGAGATGCTACCAGTAGTGATGGTCCTCTGATATCCGAGGCTTCGACACATGCGCGGTAGCTCATGAAGCAAACGTATCGAGCCACTGTGCCGAGGCGTGGTTTGGTCACGTGACTCATGACGTTTGAACAACTTCAGTAACGTTTGAAGCACTCAACTGCTTCGAATCACCTGATTGGTTCGGTTTGTTATGTGAATCACTCAGCGGGATCGAGTGTTCCGGGATAGGAGATCCCTATTTAATGTCGTTCATTTGAATTGTTTTTCGCAGAGTAGGTTGTTTTTTTTCCTGTTGTTGCCGTAATTTGCTCTGAGAGAGTAGTATGTCAGATTTCGTATTTCGTAGAGAATAGATAGATAGATGGATAGACAGATAGATAGATAGATAGATAGATAGATAGAAAGATATATTATATATAGATAAGACATATATATACATATATATATATATATATATATATATATACATATATATATATATATATATATATATATATACATATATATATATACATATATACATATATATACATATATATATATATATATATATATATATATATATATATATATATATATATATACATATATATATATATATATATATATATATATATATATATATATATATATATATATATATATATATATATATATATATATATATATATATTCCCAACTCACCACCCCCATGACACAACACCTGGCACAGAACCTTTGTCAGGTGCTCACCTGACAGACTACAAACCAAGAAAAAAACAGTTCACTGACTGTTGCTACACTTGTGGCTCTGCAGTTCAAAACTTTTGGATTCACCAATCAGAGTGGCAGCCAGTGTGAAAGAACGTTTAATAACAGAATGCACAACAATTAACATAAAGAATGCCAAGCAGCAGTCATCTATGTCACAAGCACAAGCAAGTCCCAAAACTGTTGATAAATTATTTCTCAATAAAAACTCATAACCAGTTATATAAACACACCCTCTTTACTGACCTCTTTACCAATAAACCCCAAGACATACTTTGCCAAAATCCATAATAATCCATATAATCTTTATTTGCACCAGCCCCATGTGAAAATGACATCAGTCTGTATTTGTAGAGCATGAATGTAGCAGCACCGTTTAAATGTTTCATAACACAGAATATAAGTGAAGAGTATATAGGGTTACAGACAAACATGGCAAATAAGAAACATGCTCAATAGTTATTGTCATTATTATTACTAGTAATATTATTTTTGTGTCCACTAGAACCCATACAATCATCTAGTGTAGTCAAAGAGGAATGTGTGCATGGCGAATCAAATCCAAAACAATCCATGAACCAACGACCACGTCTTGATTGCACTTCATTTTATTGACCACTAGATGTCCTACTCGAGCACTGTGTGTCTCGAGTAATGAACCATGTTTTGAATGAAGTGTCGAAGCTTCAACAAAGCCTCGATCAGCCATCACAAGCTACCAGACGTTCCGATCATATAGATACACATAGACTAGACACGCTAGCGCGCTGTCTTCTCTATTATCTATGGTCTGACCAATCGCTGCTCTCTGGCTCCGCCCTCTGAGAATCTTGTTGTCGTTTGGCTCCACACTTGCTGATGACCACTTCCGGTCTCAGAAAATGAAAAAACTGACCTTTTTTCGTTTCTGTCTCTTACTGATTTTACTTTCTTGTTATTCTAAATATAAAACGAAAATCAAAGCATTTAAAAAAAAAATCGTATATCCCTTTTTGATCATGAAAAGGAAAACCGCCTTGTATTTCAATTTAAATTTTTGTATTTTAAAACGAAAATCAAATAACCACTCGTTTTTTGTTTTTCAATACCCGTTTCAGAACGGAAAATCCAATTACCAGATCCGTACACGGACCGTTAATACATATATGGATAACCCCATCTGACGGGAAAGAAACATTTTATTACATTTTGTGATCTCCATTTGATGCTACTAGTACAGATGTTTTATAATACATGAAATGATGTGAAAACTCAGTGCTCAGTAGCTTCATTTTTAGCAGCAAACAGCAGACGTGCAAATTAGAAACTAGCTGATGGAGAATGTAGCAGTTAAAGAGCCAGATATTCCCCTCAGGAGGTGTTAGAGAACAAAAACAGAGCTAAAAGAGAGTGAACGTTAATTAATCAGGGGGACAGAAACACAACAATGAATAGTGACATTGCCGGGTAACGGATGAGAAGTGGTAGAAAGTATTTAAATACATTCATACTATATACTGTAATTAAATTCAGTTTTGAAGTACTTGAACTTTACTTGAATATTTCCATTTAATACTTTTTTCTTCCTTTAGTTACTTTAAAGATGAAGACATCACACAATGGGTACTCAGATCTGAACCTCAGCAGTCACTGAAGAAATAAATAAAGCAGAGTCTTATTATCTAAGAACAAAAAGCAGGAAGTACAGGTTTGTGTGCAAACAGCTTTAGAGAAGCTTAGTTTGTGATGCTCTGAGCCATTTCAGAATGAAAATGACTTCATGCAGCTTGTTTCTAATAATTAGTGTGTGATTATTCTGGTGGCGCTGCAGACTCCAGACTGTTTGACAGAAAGCTGCTGTGTTCAGGTCAGACATAAGAAGTTTGGCTTCCACTACTGTCACTGTCTCTGTGCTTTTTATCCGTCATGCTGTCCCTGTCCGTCCCATCTTCATCTGTCTGTCTGTCCGTCTTCTGCTGCTCGTCATCTGGACTCCTCGTCTCTTTCTGTAACACAAATCATGGATCAGCAGCTGAAAAACACTTATTTCCACAATATTCCAGCTCAGCACTTCGAATAGGATCTGAGTGACATCCATTTACCCGCTCAGATGGTTCGGTGATGTTCACAGACCAGTTCCTAAAACACAGCAGCAAGTTTCTGTTTTAAAGAAAGCTCAACATTCAGCAGTGTAATGCAGACTAAACTGTCTTCAGACGACTTACGTGTGACTGCTAAAGGAAAGTCTCTCTTTGTCCTCTGGTTTGCCCTTCCTCTTGAACCTGAAACAGGAGGAAACATTCCAGTTTGACCACAGGGAAACTTTACTGAACCTTATCATTGATGCTGGGAGGAGCCACGTTGGGCCTAAAAATATTCCATAAAATCTAAACACAATCTAAATTCTGTAGCTCAGCATTTGTTATCTGTAGAAAATTTTTGCACAGAAGTGTCAAATTCATTTTAGCTCAAAGGCCACATTCAGCCCCATTTAATCTTCAGTCGGCCGGACCAGTAAAATCACAGCATAATAACCTATAAATAACCACAACTCCAAATGTTCCTTTGTTTTAGTGCAAAAAAGTACATTCTGAAAATGTTCACATTAAAGGAATTATCTTTTTACAAAACATTATGAACAACCTGAAATATCTTAAGAAAAATAAGTTCAATTTCATCAATATTCTGCCTCAGTTTATCATTTCCACATTGCAACTTACAGATCACAGACACAAAACATTTAGTCACAGGTATCTGGAACTGAATGATGTAGTATTTTACTTAATGATCAAAACAACAAAAGTCAGACAAAAAAGAGGAAAAAAAACAACAAAAACAAGACAAAATATTACAAAAATGAGACACAAAATGACAAAAACGAGACACAAAATGACAAAAAATGAGACAAACCACACGAAACAAAACATAAAGAGACAAAAAAGGTACAAAGCGACAAAAAAATGGACAAACGACAAAACCCTGACAAAAAAATTACACAAATGGCACAAACAAGATAAAAAATGAAAAAAGCGAGAAACAAAACAACAAAAGTAGACAACACAAGCGAGACAAATGAAACACAAAGCGACAAAAACAATGCGCAAAACAATGAATAAAGCAAAACACAAAATGACAGAAATAAGAGAAAAAACACGAGTGAGACAAAAAGGAAACCCAAAACAACAAAAACCAGAAACAAAATGACAAAAATCAAACAAAAAGACAAAATATTACAGAAATAAGACACAAAATGACAGAAGAACAATGAACAATCTAGTATTTTACTTTCTGATCAAAACAACTTGTCATGGTCTAGAAATTATTTTAAATTCATAGTTTTACAAATTCACAGTTTGCAGTTAATGTCTTCTCTGAAATTTTTACACTTTGTAAAGTCGTCCCATGAGCCGGATTGCACCAACACGTTTGACACCCATCTTAGCAGCTGCATCTGAAATTGCTTTTTTGTTCTTTGGTTTTGTAAATTAAAATTTACTTTCTTTTGCAGAAGAACTGTGAGAATCAAATGTGAGTAAATGCTCTGCACTTATCTACCTTAGTGGCACTCGGAGTGCTTTGCTAAGTGTCTGTCATTAACACAAATAATCCAAAATCCAAAATAAGTTTTTCCTTTTCAGAATTTGGCAGATGTTGCTGAAATTGTTGTTTTATTAGAAAATGAAAGCTACATTCGGTGATTTTTTTAAAGTAAGATGCTGACAGAGGTTTACTTTTGTCCAAACATTCAACAGCATCACCAGCTTGAAGCACCATTGATGATGTCCAGTCTCACCTGATGATGATGAAGATAACAGCAAAGATCAATCCCAGGATGCTCAGGGCCAACATGACGGCCAGAGCTATGACCGCTGAGCTGGAGCCGGAGCCGGAGCTTGGTATCTCAACATCAAAATCAATGTCTGCAAACACTTGAGCCAGCTCCTTCTTCACTTCATCCGACTTGCTCTGCAGTTTCCTGGTGGATCAGACACAGAGATCACTTCCTGTCACATGACATCACCTTGTTTTTATTCTTGTTTTTTGCTGACCTCAAGTGAGTCTAGTCCAAGCCTTGTCTGTTTTTTTTTTATCGTTTTGTTAATTTTGGAGAAATAAGGGTTTAATTTGGATTAAAAACTAAACTCTGAATACATTTATTAGACTTTTCAGGTATTTAAAGGAGGATCAGGACTGCAGAGATTAATCTTCTGAACCCCCAAATCCACTGGCAGGTTTGAAAGGAATGCCATCTTTGAAAAGTCACCAAAATTATCCCATTTGTAAGAGCCAACAGTGGTAAAAACAGAGAGAATCTCACATTTTCTACTTTTCAATGGGCCTTGACTATATCATGTTGGATGTGCAGGTCCATCAGGAAAAATAAACAAATCTTGGCTTAAAATCATCTGTCATCAAAGTCACTTCATTCAACATGTCTCATTTAAAAATTCACTAAAACTAAAAACCATTCGCACCAGATCCTGTAAGAAACCAAAACTTTTGTGCTCTTCAGCACAACTGAGACACCACTCAGCTGTGACAAACACTGATCCCATTTTTCATTTTTATTTTAGAGAAAATACCAAAGAAATTATTATTTTTCTATTTATGATAATTTATGGTGTCATAACCCTGCCAGAATACACAGAAAACATTTTTGGAGTTCACCATCCTCCTAGCTGTGGTTGTGTTGTTTTCCATAAAGGTCTTTACACTCACCAGCCACTTTATTAGGAACACCTGTTCAATTGCTTGTTAACACAAATAGCTAATCAGCCAATCACATGACTGCAACTCAATGCATTTAGGCATGTACACGTGTTTAAGACATCTTGGTGAAATTCAAAGCAAGCATCAGAATGGGAAAGAAAGGGGATTTTAGAGACTTTAAATGTGGCATGGTTGTTGGTGTCTGACAGGCTGGTCTGAGTATTTCACAAACTGCTGATCTATTGGGATTTTCACACATAATCATCTCTAGGGTTTACAGAGAATGGTACAAAAAGAGAAAATATCCAGCGAGCAGCAGTTGTGTAGTTGACTTGTTGATGTGAGAGGTCAGAGGAGAACGGACAGACTGGTTGGAGATGATAGAAAGGAAACGGTAACGCAAATCACCCCTGGTTACAACCAAGGAATGTTGAACACCATCTCTGAACGCACAACACGTCCAACCTTGAAGAAGATGTTCTACAGCAGCAGAAGACCACACTGGGTACCACTTCTGTCAGCTAAGAACAGGAACCTGGGGCTACAGTTCACACAGGCTCACCAAAACTGGACAATAGAAGACTGAAAACACATCGTCTGGTCTGATGAGTCTCCATTTCAGCAGCAGCATTCAGATGGTCAGAATTTAGCATAAACACCATGAAAGCATGGATCCATCCTGCCATGTATCAACAGTTTAGGAGAGAGTCCACACATTCAGCTTCCTGGGAGTCCAGATCTCTGATGACCTCTCCTGGACAGACAACATCACGGCAGTCATAAAGAAGGCTCAGCAGCAGCTACACTTCATGAGAGTCCTCAGGAAGAACAACCTGGACAGGAAGCTGCTGCTGGCCTTCTACAGCTCATCCATAGAGAGCCTGCTGACGTACTGTGTTTCCACCTGGTACAAGAGCTGCACTGAGGCAGACAGAGCGAGGCTTCAGAGGACAGTCAAAGCAGCACAGAGGATTGTTGGCTGTACTCTCCCCTCCCTCATGGACATCTACTCCACCCGGTGCCTCAGCAGAGCTCAGAACATCATCAAGGACAGTTCACATCCCGGTTCTCAGCTTTTTGATCTGTTGCCCTCTGGAAGGCATTACAGATTCGTTAAAGTTAGGACAAACAGACTTAAAAACAGCTTCTTTTCAAGAAGCCATCACCACTCTGAATTCTCACGTCTCACACCCAGACAACAATACAATGTGAAGTGTGCAATATACACCACTGCCTCATTCACTCTGCTATTTATATCCACATTGTTATTTATACTGTATATTTGTAAATAGACTGTTTTGCACTCTTTATGATTCTTTTGCACTGAAAAGGAGAAGCTCTCTAATCTCGTTATACATTGTATAATGACAATAAAGCATATTCTATTCTATTCTATTCTATTCTAGTCTAGAATGTCTTTAGAGAACATAATTCAGCCTTGAAGGAAAACAACATGGGAACTAAAAAAAATAACCTTTTCACTGAAAATATTACTAGAAGTCTGCAGAACTTTGTAACATTTCCATAACAACAATAACAAAAAAATAAATAAAAAATTGAGCTATGAAATCAATGTGAGACTCGTTTCATGTCAGCATGGCAGATGGTGCTGATCTGGACCAAGACTGTAGATACAGAATTTGACTGATTATAAGAAACTCAAAAAAGTACAATAGAATGGGTTTTCTAGAGCCAAATGAGGAACTGTAAATCTCATTGTGGCTGCATGCACAAAAAGTGAACTTTACTGCTTATATTAATATAGTGCATACGTGTTCTGAAACATGTCATGTTGACGATACGTGGTGGACTACTGTGTGTAATATTCTAACCAAATATACCAAACTGATTTCAAGTATTATATGTGACAGTCTCCTGTCCCATAAGAGAGCTTGTCATGTTCAGCCACATCTAAATGTACCACTGTAATAAACGGAACGTTTCAGAACACCAACATTTCTTACGTTAACCTCGAGTTGAATCACCTGAATCAGAAGGGTCCCACTCAGAACTTGAAGTTTGTTTTTTTCCCATCAAAATAGTCTGTTAGATGTAATTCTACACTACTGCTCCCTCTAGAATGTGCAGATCTATGTACACCGATCAGCAACAACATTAAAACCACTGACAGGTGAAGGGAACAACATTGATCATATTGGTTCTATGTGGTGTTCTGATGGAAAACCTTAGATTTTGGCATCCATGTTGATGAGACTTAGACACCCAAATAAACATTGTCCCAGAACAAACACGCTCCTTCATACAAATGGAAATCCCAAATGTCACTGGCCTACCCCTGCAGGAAAATGCACCTCATCACACCGCAAAAACATCAACCAATCAAGAACATCTTGAGGAACATCACAGTCGCCTAAGATGTTGATCTGACCTCCAAACTTCCCAGACCCAATTCTGATCAAACATCAACAGAATGCAGTGGAACAAGTTTAATTCCCAGAGGCACCACTGCACAACCCAGAGTACCCAAAGGATCCACTGCCAAAGTCCTGGTCCAGACTCCATAAGACACCCTGAGAGGTCTTCTGGTCCAGACCCCATAGGACACACTGAGAGGTCTTGTCAGCATGGCAGATGGTGCTGATCTGGACCAAGACTGTAGATACAGAATTTGACTGATTATAAGAAACTCAAAAAAGTACAATAGAATGGGTTTTCTAGAGCCAAATGAGGAACTGTAAATCTCATTGTGGCTGCATGCACAAAAAGTGAACTTTACTGCTTATATTAATATAGTGCATACGTGTTCTGAAACATGTCATGTTGACGATACGTGGTGGACTACCGTGTGTAATATTCTAACCAAATATACCAAACTGATTTCAAGTATTATATGTGACAGTCCTCCTGTCCCATAAGTGAGCTTGTCATGTTCAGCCACATCTAAATGTACCACTGTAATAAACGGAACGTTTCAGAACACCAACATTTCTTACGTTAACCTCGAGTTGAATCACCTGAATCAGAAGGGTCCCACTCAGAACTTGAAGTTTGTTTTTTTTTCCATCAAAATAGTCTGTTAGATGTAATTCTACACTACTGCTCCCTCTAGAATGTGCAGATCTATGTACACCGATCAGCAACAACATTAAAACCACTGACAGGTGAAGGGAACAACATTGATCATATTGGTTCTATGTGGTGTTCTGATGGAAAACCTTAGATTTTGGCATCCATGTTGATGAGACTTAGACACCCAAATAAACATTGTCCCAGAACAAACACGCTCCTTCATACAAATGGAAATCCCAAATGTCACTGGCCTACCCCTGCAGGAAAATGCACCTCATCACACCGCAAAAACATCAACCAATCAAGAACATCTTGAGGAACATCACAGTCGCCTAAGATGTTGATCTGACCTCCAAACTTCCCAGACCCAATTCTGATCAAACATCAACAGAATGCAGTGGAACAAGTTTAATTCCCAGAGGCACCACTGCACAACCCAGAGTACCCAAAGGATCCACTGCCAAAGTCCTGGTCCAGACTCCATAAGACACCCTGAGAGGTCTTCTGGTCCAGACCCCATAGGACACACTGAGAGGTCTTCTGGTCCAGACCCCATAGGACACCCTGAGAGGTCTTCTGGTCCAGACTCCATAAGACACCCTGAGAGGTCTTCTGGTCCAGACCCCATAGGACACACTGAGAGGTCTTCTGGTCCAGACCCCATAGGACACCCTGAGAGGTCTTCTGGTCCAGACCCCATAGGACACCCTGAGAGGTCTTCTGGTCCAGACCCAAATGGTTCAGAGCATTTTTTATGACATAAGAGAGACCAGAACAATATTAGGCAGGTGGTCATAATGTTATGCCTGATCGGTGTAGTCCCTTCCTCTGCCTCTCCTGTCCCCTCTTCCCTCACTGCACATCAGCACACCAGCTCACCGACCACTCTTAAAACTATTCTGCTACACAACAATAAGTTGTGATTGTGCATGTTGGAGTAATTCATCAGTTCACTACAGACTCAGGGTGTAAATACTCAGCCATAGAGCTGACTGACTGTTTCACTCACGGTGTGTCTTCCCTCAGATAAAAAAACACTTCACCCAGGCCTCAGACATGACTTAAAAACTCAAACTCTTACTTTATGACTTTTTGAGAGGAAACTGTCTCTCCATTTTCTTCGGTGATGAAGCTGACCAAAGTCTTCACAGAGTTTCTCAGCATTCGGGACTTAGTGGCTCCTCTGTTAGCATTGGACACCTGGATGATGTTCACTGTCCAGCCCAGAGCTTTACCTAAAGCACTAAAAGACAACATTAATCTAACAGCAGAAATGGATGAAAGAAACATGAAAACAATCTTAATCATTGGCTAAACTGGCCCTACTTCTCCAATTCTGGAATTTTATTCTCCACAGTATTAGCAGGCTGATTGAGTGAGATGGTCACCACGTCATTGCTGCTCGCACTTCCCTGAACCACCACCTGGAGACAGAAGAGACAAGACCTCAGTTTGTAGGGCTCACATTTATACAGTCATACATTTATTCTATTTAAAATTACTGTTGCTTTTTTACTGCACAAACTTTACAATCCTGAAAGCATGAAAAGGAGTAAACAGGGACCGGAAATCAAGACAAAAATAAATGAATTAAACATGACTGCAATAAATACTATACAAAAAATAAACATTTAAAAACAACAGGATAAATGAGGGTAGTTAAGGCTAATACACCCATTTTAAAGTTTTGTAGACACACAGTTATCAGTTATCAGATTCAAAGAATAATAGTGTAAACGTGTGTTATAATGTAAAGACGTGGTACATGTTCATAAAATATAACAGGTAACTGCTGAACACCAAATAATTTTTGTTTGCTTCTTATTTCTGTTAACTCTTATTTGTTTTTAATAATTTAAATCTTTATTTGACTAGCCATTTCGAATGAACAGATTTTCAATCAACTAATGTTATTGGGTGGTGGAACTAAGTAGATCCACTACTTCACTTCAACTCCACCTACTTTTAGAGGGAACTATTGTATTTTTTTTACTCCACTACGTTAATTAGATGCCTTTATTAGATTTTTGCCTGTAAAACATAAGAAGGGCTTCAAATATTTGATGCTAATTTAAAAGCAGGTTGACTGGCTGGTTGATTCGTGACAGATATGAAAGACGTACTGCTTTTCCCTTTTACTTATTTATATAATTTTATTATAAAATGTCAGAAAACTGGAAGATGCTAACGTAGTCCTTGCAGCTCAGAGGAACACATTCAGTTTGCTGTTTAAACAACATCTGCCAGTTAAAAAATCCAGAAGTAGGAAAACTAGCAAATATTTACACTTAAAAAACCTGATAAGAGGGAATTTTAAAAAAATCAGAGGATTAATTATCAAAATTGTTGCCACTAAATGCAAACATCACATGAATTCTAAAGAGCTGAGCAGAACACTGAGGTATCACTACAAGAGTGTTTTTACAAACATGACAAAAAAGATTTTTTTTTTAACAATTCTGGGACCAAACAAGAATTGCGATGGCTTTATTTCATTTATATACATCATTTACTTCTATTTATTGAATGCACTGAAAAGTAATCAGTAGAGGAATTCATTCTGGCACTGTACTGCGACTACAACAGTAAATCGTAGCAGCTTCAGTAGAAATCAACTGGACTTCTCTTGTATGTTTTTTCTAACCCTTCAAGAACCTACAAGAGAAGTCCAGTTGATTTTTACAAAAGCTCCTATGATTACCATGACTTGGATGACTGAGAGTCTTCACAGACACACAACAGTTAAGTCCTGCTTTCATGATACTGCGGTAGGAATAATAAATATCTTAAGATTTACTAACAGCTTTGTTCACTGCTGGTGTCAATAAAGATAATATGATTATGATGTTCATTCAGCAACAAGTAGCTCCCATGAGGGGCTATCATTTACTTCAAACTCCATGGTTTGAGTCCAGTTTGTCTTGGTTTAGATTTCTTAGAGAAAATGAAAATAAGATAATGATACTTTCTCATCTGGTCTTAGATACTCACCTTCACCGTGACCGTAGCGAAAAGTCCTTGGGGGTCTGTGGCCTTCACCTCCACTGTTACTGTGTCTCCATCCACATCTGCTGCTGACACCACGTACACCTGACCTGAGGAAGCCTCCACGTCAAAGTATGAGCTGCCAGCTGACAGACTGTAGATCAGCTGACCCTCCTCTCCAACATCAGGGTCTGAAGCCTGCAGGCGAACACAGAGGATGATGGGACGGTGGTTAAAAAACGCTCTGCTGAAAAGAACCGTTTTATCATCAGAAATGACTGAATGTAGTCACGCTGTCTGCAAAATGAGCAACACAACAACTCCATGGGCCATACATTTGGTTGCTCAACTGGGAACCACTAGATGGAACTGCCACCAAAGTAATTTAAAATAGCTCCAAGAGCAGTTTTACCAGCATAATGATGAATGAAGGAAGGGGCCAGGCTGTGAAAATGACAGGACTGATGTCTTTCAGCTTATAAAAACACTATATGGGTCATTCCAGAATTGGAGGACATTTGGGCTTCAAAATTTTGGAAGAATTAACCTTCTCTTTTACAATTATCTGTTACATATGAATTAATAATAGGCAATAAACTATCAAAGGCTTGATTGGCTCAGCTTACACATTAGTGGTACTATTTTTATTCCATGTTTTACTTGTTGTTTGCTAACCCTACTCTAATCACAGTAACAGGGTTGCTAATCCATGCTAATGTTAGCTTTTTCTCAGCAGTAGAAGCTAGATATTTAGCTGTTACTGCTGACCAAGAGGACAAACTGACTGATGGAAAACAATAGAAATAATTAGTCTGATCCTGCTAATATGAGGTAAAGAGAGACGTTCAGTCAAGGCTGACAATGTGATGAAAATATGAAAAATAGAAGAGAGGACAGAGCTTTGCTCTACACATTCTGTAGGAAAACTGATGATGTAAACAACAAAAACAAGACACAAAAGACAAAAACAAGACACAAAATGACAGAAATGAAACAGAAAACAACAAAAACAAGACAAAACGACAAAAACAAGACAGAAACGAGGCACAAAACAACAAAAACCAGACAGAAAACAACAAAAACAAGACACAGAATGAAAAAATAAGACACAAAATGACAAATGAGACACAAAACAACAAAAACGTCATAAACAGGTTATACTAACATGTTGTGGGACACACGTTCCATGTATAATTATTATTTAAAATACTATGTTGATTAAAAAAATGTTCCAGCAATTACAAGAGACATCAATGAAAAAAAATCATACCAAATATAGGAGATTTAAATTTCATTTTAACTGTTTTATGTGAGATTCAGTTTGGTCATCAGGGGGGTGGGACAAGAGAAAAATGTAATTTTAAGGGGAACTCCAGACTTATTTGTATTTTCAAACATTCTTTTCTCCTAGTTTTTTTTAGATTTGGTCTCAGGACAAGAACATTTACACAACAACTGCATGTTTTAGTATTTTGTCCATCGATTATTTTAAATTTGATGAATGTGATGTAAAATGTCCTCCAAATCTGGAGTGACCCATATGAGAATGTTAAATATGGTAAAAAAAACTTTGATTTTTACTGCATGGTGTCAGATACCACTGCCTCTGACAAATTCCTGATGATGTGATGTGTTTTACTGCTGCTCACTGACACATTAACCACTGCTGGGCGAGTTTCGGGTCAGAGTACATGGCCACTTTTTATGGCTGCTACACTGATTGCTAAAATAATCACACAACAGAGAGGAGATAAACATTCTCCAACAATATCATAGTTATGTTTCATGACAAATGGAAACTGGGCGTGCTTACCTTGACGGTGATGACAGGAGTTTTATACGGGGCAATGCTTAACACAGAGGCTTCATAAACCTCAGGGGGAAAGTATGGAGGCTCATTTACATCCTCCACCTGAACACTGACCTGAGAGAGAGAGAGACAACAGATCAAGATGTGAAGCCGTCCAGCCCAAAGAACTACACCTATAATTTCCCCTCTGCCGAAGAGGTTGTGTTTAGTTTACTTGCAAGATAAATACTATGGCGATATTTAGCACACGTGAGCATCTTATTTCAGTGCATCAGTGTGCTAACGATGACACTAAACACAAAGCGCAGCAGATATTTGATCTGAAGAAGATGCAACAGATGAACTCAGATGAGGAACAATGTTCATCCTGAGGGAGACATGAGTAACTGTACAACATTTCACAGCAATCAGTCCAACAGCTACTGAAATATCTCCATCTCGACCATCTGCCAGGCAAACGCTAGCATGCTGTTGACATTCTTGGGCCTAAACCAAACCAGGGCTGGACGGTCAGATGGTTTCAGCTTTGGAGATTCATATTAGTGAAATCATAGATGGGTGACAAAAGAAAGGAAAAGTCTGAATGTTTGACTACCACAGTGACGGGATTCGGTGGCTCCGATGCTGTGGGGGCATTGTGCTGCCGGGGTTTGGGTCCTACAGATCAATACGAAGTTGTATTGAGTGATCACCTTTAGTCTATGATGAAACATTTCTATCCTGATAGGAGTGTTCTCTTCCAGGGTGACAAAGCTCCCATCTACAGGTCACGAGATGTTTGATGACAGTCACAGTCCCCAGACCTTAACTAAACTGAAGACCACGGGAAGATTTTGAACCAGTGTGTTCACAACTCATCATTAAAACTCCAAACGAGGGAAAATGTTTTAGAAAAATCCCCCCAGTAGAGTTCAGAAATTTGAAGAATCGATCCCAGGGTGAACTGAAGCTATTCAGTCAACAAGTGGTGAGCCAACACCGAACTCAGACACTTTACGTTGGTTTTTCCTTTACTTTGCCACCATCTGTCTCTTCATGCAGTTATATGTGCAGGAATTCAGCTGTTTTAATCATAAAAGGATTTTAATTTCCAAACTCCAGAAGCCCAAAGAAGCTGGAACTTTTCCGAAATGAGCTCCAGATAAACAACTTTTAATAAATGAGCTGGTTCCACCTTGGAATACACCACCTTAAAACCGGTCCATGAGAGATCACACCTGTCTTACGCTATTTCATCCAATGTTTAAAAACTTTGCTTTATAGTTACATGCAAGATTTATATTTAAGTATGTGAGACTTGTGTTGACACAGCTCTAAACTGCATTTTGCATTTGGATAATACAAGTACATGCTGACAGTCCTGCCAAAGCGGTTGACATTTCATCTCCAGGTGATGCTTCACAGTGTAACAGTCTGAGGACTGTGTGATGCTTAAAGATCATACCGTTGCCATTGCTGTTGTAGGGGGAGTCCGTGTGTCCACAGCCTCCACGTCCAGGATGTACCACTCCTGCTTTTCTTTGTCCAGCTGTGCAGTAGTCAGGATGGCTCCACTGGTGTCGATGGAGAACAGGTCAGTGTACGTTTTCAGTGCGTAGGCCACGTCGTAAAGGTTGCTTCCTGAGGAGGCCCAGACCTTTCCCACCGTCGCCCCCACTGGCAGGTTCTCAGGTAAACTGAAGTTGTAGGAGGAGCTTTGGAAGGCCACGCTCTCCACCAGACTGACAACCCTCAGGTTCACCACAACACGAGCTGTCAGACAAAATAACAACACATGTACGGTACAAAGAGGTGTTATTGCTGATTGTCACGGTCAGTATAGAGAAGGTAACTTTTGAAATGTAATAGGTTACTGATTACTGCTTACTATTTTATTGACCTCATCCAAGTAATGTACAGTACAGGCCAAAAGTTTGGAAGCAAGATCAAATTTGGACAAAAAAGATCATAGTTTCACTGACATACTTTGCAACAAAAATAAATATGATTACTATATAGAGTCACTCATCAGAATACATTTTACTATAAGTTTCAGGTATTTGTATCTGTACGCTTAAAGATAGATTAAACCTTTATTGATCCCACAGCGGGGAAATTTACAAAGTAACAGCAGCAGCAAATAGATACACAGATAAAAAGTACAGATAAAAAGATGACAGAAACAATATGGCAGAGTCAGATAAACAAATCTTAGTCATGGAAGGATTTAATTATGATAAAACTTCTTAAGTCATAAAACTCATGGCTCCAGGAATACAGTGTGTCATCAGCATAGCAGTGGAGGGTGTGTCTCCATGAAACAAACCGACAAAAGAAGGGGAATTAAAATCAACCCTTCAGGAGTTTCTTAGTAAATTTCTGCTGTAAATAATGACAATTTTAAATGAAAAAGAGCTTTTATCAAAATGAAACAATTTTCGAGTGTCATGTCAGGCAGAATGCAACTTTTGTGTAAATCCATTTCTATGAGAATATATCTAAATCTATATCTACACTACAGGCCAAAAGTTTGGAAACAAGATCAGATTTGTACAAAAAAACATTGTAGTTTTATTGGTGTACTTTGCAACAAAGTAAACATTATTATTATTATTATATAAAGAGTAACGCATCAGAATACATTTTTACAATAATTGTCAGGTATTTATATCTGTACTCTTGTTTCTTTACTCAGCTGTTTGTTTCCAGTCATTTCTGTGGTAGTTATAGAGATATGGACACAGTGGAGATTTATTGGGATTTTTGTCTACAAACTCTCAAAAGTCAAAGAGCTAAAATGAATAGCGCAAACTGTGATTTGTTTTTTTTTTTTTTTTTTTTACTTTTTCACTGAAGTTGTGACTCTTGTAAATCTTCTCAATTGTAATATTAAGCCCTTCTTTTCTTTTCTTAACGTTTATTCAGTAATTGTCTGATAACTTCAATGTATATCTAAAGGTAAACTGAGGAAAATGGTGCATATCAATGAAAGTAAAGTCTGATCATGCAGTAAATACATCCCACAATCCATAGAATTCAGACTGGTTTTCATTATTTTTACCTTTTTGAGAAATACATTGTGAACAGAAACTTTTGGCCTGTATTGTACCTCATTATATCAGATTACCTAGACTTTTTAAAAAGTAGTTTAAGCTGCATTTTTAAACTGTCATTTATGTGACTGATTGCTGCTACACACTATTCAGTCATGTTTAGTCCCTTTTCGGATTTCAGGAGGAATATGTTATTGAATTTCCAGTCTTTAAAGCAGTTTTTTGCCTTCCAATGTCATGACCACCTCTATAGCTGTAGTATAACTTTTACTTTAGTTTTCCATGAACCCTTCCATGCCGCTTCCTCTTTCATCTACTGTATCTGTTTCTGTGAAATTTATTATGGGAGGCATGAACAGTAATTATGAACAACATTATAATGTTGAAGTGTGTTAGCACTACGTGTCGGAGCATTTCCGTAGTGTGAAATTAGTGGCTTTGAGTTGCAAAACACAACAACAAAAAAATACGGCCTGAGATGTTCAGAGGCGTCAGACTGACCCGTGGAGTCGAGAGGAGGCTGGCCTTGGTCTTTGGCCATGGCTGTCAGCACCACCGTGGTGTCTTCTGTTATATCAGCAAGGTCAGAGGTCAAAGTCACTTCTCCAGTGTCACTGTTTAGGGCCAAATATGGAGAGCTTCCTGCAGAGAAACTACAACAGCAAAACACAATAAATACCTTTAAATACATTTAAACATGTTAGGTGTAAGGATTAATTTCCAAAAAAAGGCACTCCAAAATCAAAATTAAAACATTTAAATAAAAGTTTTTTTCTCCAAGCTCTGTGAGAGCAGCCAGTGAGTCCGCATTCATTATAATGTCATTAGTTACTCTTAGTAGGGCTGTTTCTGTGCTGTGGTTTTTTCTAAAGCCAGATTGGAATATGTCGTTTCCTTCCATTGTTTCTAAAACCACAACCATAAAATAAAACAGGTAGAACCAGGCTGTGCAAATGGTGTTGGAGTCAGCTGCTGGTGGCTGCTGAGCTGATGTGAACTGACCTGTAGGTGATGATGCCGTTGTCCCCGATGTCTCGGTCGGTGGCGGACAGTGTCAGCAGCAGCTTCCCTTCCTCTGCGTCTTTCAGCAGGATGCTGCTGACGTAGCTGCTGGAGCTGAACTCAGGTCTGTTGTCATTGACGTCAGAGAGGCTCACTCTGATGGTGGTGATGGTCTGGTGTGCAAAGTGCAGGTTAATGAAGACCTTTTGCACATTAACAGTAACAGTCTGCATCAGTCTAATCTGTACACCAGTTAAACAGCCCTGCTACTGGCTGTTCACTTAAACACAGTATCTGGTTTTTAGTCCGTTTAAAACACGTTTGGCTACAACATTTGCACATGATTTCAGAGCTGGGTAATTGGTCGACCTAATAATAGGAAATTAATTTTCTTCGATAAAATGTTTATTTAGGGGCTGCACAGTGGCTTGGTGGTTAACGCTGTCACCTCACAGCTAGACGATCCCCAGTTCTTGTACCAGCCTGGGCCTGGGATCTTTCTGTGTGGGATTTACATGTTCCCCTGGGTTCTCCCTGGGTACTCTGGCTTCCTCCCACAGTCCAAAAACACATTGAGGCTAACTGATGATTCTAAATTGTCTGTGGGTGTGAATGTGAGCGTGATTGTTTGTCTCTATATGTAGCCCTGTGATAGACTGGTGATCTGTCCTGGGTGTCTTCTGCCTTCCTCCTAAGTCAGCTGGGATAGACTCCAGTCCCTCGTGACCCTAATGAGGATGAAGTGATGTATAGATAATGGGTGGATGGATAAATGTAAATTTACCATCTGTAAAAGTCAAACATTTTGTCTTTGTTGAGCTTATGTTTAAAGTTTACTATCAATATTTATCAACTTTTGAGTCTTATTTTTTGTAAAGCAAGACTTGGAAAGTTTATTTAGAAATCTGAAACTGTAAACACTAATGTGTGACCAGATCAAGTTCTGATGAACTGTATGTGACTCCTGTCTGTTTCAGGGTCCCCCCATCTTCTCTGCAGACGTCGCTTACCTCTCTCTGAGGGACGCCTTTATCCGAAGCCTTAACAACCAGGTCATATGCGTCCCTGCTCTCCCGATCCAGAGGACCAACAGCCAGCAACGTCCCGTCCTACAACGCACAACACAACACACATCACATGGGCAACTACAGCATCGACAACATCAATGAACGGACTGACTCCTCTGCTCCTTTGGATCTGGTCATATTTTGTGATGACTGAGTAGTAACAATACTTTGTGCTGCTTCCCAATGCTAATCCTTTAAAACTCATATTTACTGTCATTAACATATATACAGCATGTGTCTGCCTAACTGACAGGTCAACTTGTCATGATGAAGGGTGCAATTTCAAATTCCAATGAATGCAATCTAAGAATGCACCCATTTCCTCTAAAGAGCCAAAGTTTAGGGGATGTAGTTTTGGAATGGAAGTTGACTTTAGTCCAATTAGTATTACAACAAAGGTGCTATGACAAAATAAGAAAAGGCCTTTAGAATCGTTGAGTATCATCACAAAATGGATTGACGGTATACATACTTAACATGGCACTAAAATGGCTCAGAAAAGCAAAACCTAGACATAACATACAGTCCTGGTCCAATGTATCCTGTGCCTGCACTGTAGATCCACTATATGTTTTGTTTGCTGCAAGATGCATTTTTGAATTAAGTATAAAATTCAATTATCTCAAATTTTTTTTCACCCTCCTGAAGCAAGATTACTAACCGACCATAAAGACACATACAGGTCATGTCGAAGTTTAAATCACAAGGGAGTCAGAATACAGCAGCCTCTTGCTGTGGCTCAGTCTAGGTGCTCAGGCTGACATACTCCACATTTATTTTCCCAGGCCTCACCTCTCTGAACCTGAAGAGTGGATGTGGGGAGGGGAGGGAGAGGACGACCTCTCCATTGGCACCGAGATCAGCGTCTGTGGGCACGATGGTGAAGATTTCTCCTTGAGATTCCTCTGAGTAGTCGCCCTCAGGGATCCACAGGGGGTCAGGGATACTTGGGAACTGTGGAGCGTTATCGTTGAAGTCGAGGATGGTGACGTTGAGCTGAGCGGTGGAGCTCAGACCGTTAGTGATCTGATCTACTGCCACAACCTAACAACAGAAAACAACATCAACTCAGCTGGAAATACACACATGATCTTACAAACATTTGCTTCTAATGGAGTTATTTTTGTTCCAACAAACAGTCGACTCTTGCACGGGGTTCATAGCTGCCATCCAAACATTTTTTTGTGGTCAAACTTCACAACAAAACACAATATGACTAACATATATCACAAAGAAGAGAAAAATGATGCGAAGTAGAGCTCCATAGTGTTTAGAAAGAACATGCTGAAGACATTTGAGCTATTCTTTGGTAATCATTTCAAAGAGATACACTGGCATTCAAAAGTTTGGGGCCACCCAGACAATCTCATGTTTTCCAGGAAACTCACACTTTTACTGATGTGATAACATAACTGCACAAGAGTTTTCTAATCATCAATTAGCCTTTCAACACCATTAGCTAACACAATGCAGCATTAGAACACAGGAGTGATGGTTGCTGGAAATGTTCCTCTGTACCCCTATGTAGATATTCCATTAAAAATCAGCCGTTTCCAGATAGAATAGTCATTTACCACATTCACAATGTCTAGACTGGATTTATCATTCATTTAATGTTATCTTCATTGGAGAAAAAATGCTTTTCTTTCAAAAATAAGGACATTTCTAGGTGACCCCAAACTTGTGAATGGTAGTGTACCTTATTTGTGATTGTTACCTGCTTGGTGTTTGGACATAGTTAGGTTTAACTAAAAAGTTTAGTAAAGCATTTGTAAACTCCCAGGACATTTTTTATAAGGGCTGCCACCTTAACAAGTAGCCTTGAGCTCATGTAGATCATGGCCGTATGTACGAGGTTCAAAATAATGCTCCTACTGTAACACTAGGGTGAAGGAAAGTTATGATTAACAAACTATCCCCTTGCATTTGTGTGCTTCCATCAATCAGTCAAGTTTAGTACAGTTTCCATTCATCTCTCGCGTTTGTGCCATATTTAAAGAAAGAAAGAAATCTTGCCACAGCATCTCAGTTGGATTCAAGTCCAGACATTGATGCAGCCACTTTAATTTTATTCTTTTTGAGCCTCTCCAAGGCGGACTTGTTTGTGTACTTTGGGTCATTGTCGTGCTGTAGAACCCATTAGTGTTGAGCTTTAGGTCATGAACTGATGGGTGGATATTGTCCAGGAGGATTTTCTGATGGAGAGCAGAATTCATTGCTCCATCAGTGATGACAAGTCATCCAAGTCCTCAAACCATCACACCATGTTTCACTGTTGGTATGATGTTCTTCTTGTGGAATGCAGCATTAGCTTAACACCAGATCTATGTCTTCCAAAAAGTTCCACCTTCCACAGGATGTTATCCTAAAAATCTTGGGGCTCATCCAGATATTTTTTACAAATAGCAGATGAACCTTTATGTTCTTTTTGGTCAGGAGTGGTTTGCGGCTTACAACTCTCCCATGGATCCATTTTTGCCCAGAGTCAGACTTACTTATTGTGGAATCATGTAGATGGATCTTAACTGAGGCCAGTGAGGCCTGCAGATCTTTAGATGTTCCCCTGGGTTCTTTTGTGACCTGGATTAGATATTGAAGTGCTCTTGGAGAAATGTTGGTTGGCTGGACTGATAAATGTAAATGACATTGTTTCACATCTATTCTTGAATCTCTTTAGAACGTGGCATCATGTGCTGCTTTTTGAGACCCTTTAGCTACTTCACAATGCCAGACAGGTTCTATTTAGTGATGTTTAGATTCAACAAGCCTGGCAGTAATCATATGTGGATGTGGCGGGTGAGACAGAACCCAGTTGACAAATGAACTTGGGCATTAGGTAGATTGGTAGCTATGGGTTAATTACTTTTTCACATACAGGATGAGCAGAACAGCATTTTCTTTCAAAAAAAATATAATTTAAAAACTGCATTTCATGTTTTCTTAGGTTGTCTTTGCCTTACATTAAAAATGTTGTTTGATGATCGGAAACATTTACGTGTGACAAATATGCAAACATGGAAGATTTGTGTAAGGGGGCAAATACTTATGCATGGCACTTTACGTACATATTACTTAATAAAGAATAAACACATTATTAAGTAGTAAACCTGATCTGGGTTCTACAAAGTGCTGAGTTTCTCATTCACACACATATTCACACACCACTGACACTCACCTTTCACTTGGAGATTATCAACCTTAAGATTAGTCACTAATCTTAAGGTTGATGGCAGAGCGAAACACCAGACATATGTGAAGCTCATTACTGAAACAAGGAGGTAGCAAAGAAAATCTTGCTGCACAAAAACAAATATACCTGTAATATGTAGCTGTCTGTTTTCTCTCTGTCCAAGGTGACGTCTTTCCTCAATGAGACAATGCCGTGATTGCTAATGTCAAAAGTATCACTTTTGTAGCGGAAGTAGCCATTTAAGAATCCACCCTAGAAAGAAAGATTAGGGGCTTAATGTCTTCACAGAGTGAATCATTACAATGGAATAGCAGCAGATAGTTATCAGAAGTGTAATTTTATCTGCGATGGTCTGAGAAATTATAGCACATCTGGTTGCAAAGTCCAAATAGTAACAAAGAGAGTATTATTCATCTCATCAGTGATTACATTTTTTAAAAAGAAAGGGACAATCCAAATTACTACATTTATTTCATCAAACACATTTTCTGACAACAAAAAAAAAAACTGCTTCTATGGAACACCAACGTCAAGTATCAAAACTTTTTCAGATTAGAAGCAGCTGATGTAACTTTACCTGAACAAAGCAGGTAATCTGCATGTTACATGTTACTCACCTCGTCCTTATCAGTCACCTCCAGAGTCAGAATAGATGCACCACTGGCCAGGTTCTCAGGGATGGAGACGTCATAGCTTTCCTTGCTGAACTCTGGTGGGTTGTTGTTCACATCCTTCACCTTTACCACCACAGAGCCGCTCCCAACTAGAGAGGGAGTCCCCCCATCAGAGGCCTGAACCTTCAGATTGTACACCTTCACCTTGCTGTAGTCCAGAGGCTGGACCAGCTGCAGAGTCCCACTGGAGGAGTCCAACGCAAACACAGCAGCTTCTGATGAAGGACTCTGCTGGGTAATGCTGTAAGTAACTCTCCCATTGGCGCCTTCATCAGAGTCTGTGGCTGACAAGCTGAGCAAGCTTGTACCCATTGCCTCCGTTTCTAAGACTTCGACCTGATACTCGGCCTCAGAGAACTTTGGAACGTTATCGTTGATGTCGGATACTTGGATCAGCAGTGTGGCTGTGGCTGACCTGGCTGGACGACCCTGATCTTCAGCCACCACCAGCAGGTCGTACTCTGCCTGGGTCTCCCTGTCAAGAACAGCAGCTACACTTACCATCCCAGACACAGGATCAATAGAAAACCTCCCCAATCCTTCTCTCAGTGAGTATCTGATCTCCTTGTTGAAGCCACTGTCTTTGTCTGTAGCTGGAACTGCAGTAATACTGGTTCCTACGTCTGCGTCCTCTGGAACAGATTTTGTGACAGAACTGGAGGTAAACACAGGACTGTTATCATTGATATCGGTGACTTCAACCTGTACGACTGCACTGTCACTGTTGATGCCGTCAGTGATGGAGATTTCCACAGAGTAGCTGTGTGGAGCATCATCATAGTCGAGCGCCATCTTTGTAGTGAATTCACCAGTGGGGGAGATGGCAAACTTGTCGCCTTCTGTTTCAACTTGGAGAGTCACTGGAATCTCAGCAGCTATTGCAAGGAAGTCAACCTAAACAGATACAGACAAATGGCAGGATGGTGAACTGAATTTGCTATCATGAATTTTGAAGGTAACTGTCCGGAATTTGAAACAACAGCGAGTACTTAAACACAAACTCCACATTTGATGTCCTATGATCAGGTGGCTGATAAAAACATTCTGGTTTTAATATGTCAGAAAGAGAAACTTACCCTAAGAATCACCACTCCCGGTTCTTGCGCTTCTTCTACATTGCCACGGTAGATTTTTTGTAAAAACTGAGGTTTTGAGTCACCAGGAGCTCGAATTATCACTTGTGCTGAAGAGGAACGCGGTATGACGCCCTCTAAAAGAAAGACGGAGAAGGATATTATGATGACTGAGTGCAGTAAGTCTTATTTATCTACTGTCTTTGTAGTTCCAGGTAGTTGCATAGGGGCAGCTTGTCTACTTTAAAAGAGTAATGTAGCTGTAATTCCCATCATCTAGTGTGGTGTGTTGGTAAGTGCAGCAAAAAAAATAAAACTATATAAACTTTTTTTTTTTTTTTTTTTTTAAATAATCAAAAAGGTAAACTTTCACATTTTTTCCCTCAGTTTTCATTATTATGGCTTATACCTCCTAAAATCAGAAACCCAGTACCTAAAATTATTAGATTATTTCCTGTAACTTATTTCCTGCACTGTAATATCATGGTCAGAAAGCCATTTGCTGGTAGTTTCGGCTCTGTGTGCAGGTGCTACGTCCTGCTAGAAACTAGAACTGTACTAGCTAGACTGAGAAATGCACAACAGTTATACTGTTTGAAGACTAACTTACTCAACCTTGAAATGAAATATCCGAATATTGTGAGATACTGAATGTGTGATTTTAATGAGCTATTAGCAATGATCAAAAAGCTTTGGAATATTGCACTTTAAAGGTTAAGAATATAAAATATATATAAGTTCCTCTTTTTGAATTAAATTATAAAGAAAAAAACTTTTTCACAATATTAAATTCTTTTAGTTGTACCTATATACCACTTTAAGGCTTTTTGAACTGCATCAAGGCCTCAGTATGCTTCTAATGAACTGGCTTGTAAGATGTATTGTCCAAACTCGTCTATAGTCATCCTATAATTAGCATCCTCCAGGCTACATTGCAATGCCTTCACAATGTAAGCCCAAGAGGCATTTTTGGCACTCAATTCAATTCGATTCGATTCAATTCAATTAAATTCAGTTCGATTCAATTCAATTCAATTCAATTCAGTTTGATTCGATTCGGTTTGATTCGATTCGATTTGATTCAGTTCAGTTCAATTCAGTTTTATTTAAAGAGTGCTGATTGACGTCATATGTCAACTCTGGGGACTATCCCTAGTCTGGTGAAGACAGTAAGATACTATAGAGAGAGACCTACCAACTCCAAATGATTCCCTGTGAACAACATTTTTTATGACTTATTGGGGCCTGACATTTGCAGACCATTTCAGACCATTTTTTACCTGAAGTGGACGCACTGTTAGAATGTTTAGGAAATTAAAAAGATTATTGTATGTGGATCTCCCTGATTCTACCTCTTGGGGAAAGGGTTTTTCATATTCTGCTGGAAAACACAACAGCCACTTGTTTTAAAGCACACTACTTTAACATTCTCCTGGCCCGAGACTGTTATATTTAGGAATGTTCAATAACTCTGTTAAAACTTGCAATTGTTTATTGAAACTGTCTTCCACAAAGAAACATGGCCTTGTATTTCAGTTAGATGTCAACAACTGAGCTGAAAAAGCTCAACGGATAGCAACCATAGATTTAACATTATGATGCTAGGGTTAAGATTTACAAGAGTTCTTTTTGAGACCTACAATCTCGTATTGCAACAAGATGAAACAAACAAGGTGATAAGACACCAGCAGTCTGTATGGGTGTGATAGCAATTTTATGATAACTGTCAAAGGTGAAGTATGATGGGAACGGCTGAAAGTTTTAGCCAACAGAGAACAAACACATTTTGTTTCTTGATACACTTACAGGAACTAATCTGAAGAATAGGAACATTTCCTTCAGGACTAGATTAATGGTTTACATCATACACATGCCGCTTATAACTCTAAGAAATGTGATTTAGGGATGATTGGCTAATTTCCTCGAACAGGATAAATCATCAGAGTTGGGAAAGACGTTTTTGATTTTGAATCACTGATTGTGCCAACCCATAGAATATACTGGAAAAATGCTATTTAGATCTACCATCTCTGGCTGTTACGTAGAGAGGAAACTCCAAAATCTTGTTTTCCACCAGGGGGATGGTCTTAGCCAGTGAGATCTCTCCAGTGTTTTCATTGATTGAGAAGTATCCTTCATTGTTCCCAAAGTCAATAGAGTATTTGACCTGGCCGTTTACATCAGCATCTGGATCTTCTGCCACGACCTTTGAGTTACAGGATACGAATCAGCTACAGTCAGTCTTAACAGCACTTCTCCAAACATCAAATGAAAAGGATGTAGCAACAAGTTGTCAGTGTAAAAATATGACAGAAACAATATGGCAATGAGTCAGATAAACAAATCTTAGTCATCGAAGGACTTAATTATGATATAACTTCTTAAGTCATAAAACTCATGGTTCCAGGATAGCAGTGTGCCATCAGCATAGCAGTGGAGGATGTGTCTCCATGAAACAAACTGACAAAAAAGGGGAATTAAAATCAACCCTTCGGGAGTTTCCTAGTAAATTTCTGCTGTAAATAATGATAATTTTAAATGAAAAGGAGACTTTATCAAAATGAATCAACTTCCAAGTTTCATTCAAGAAAAACCTTTTAGTATAAATCCAATTCTATCAGAATATATCTACATCTATATCTACAGGCCAAAAGTTTGGAAGCAAGATCAAATTTGTACAAAAACAGACAATAGTTTCATTGGTGTACTTTGCAACAAAGTATACATGATTATTATATAAAGAGTCACTCATCACAATACATTTTTACTATAATCATCAGGTATTTGTATCAGTACTCTTGTTTCTTTACTCAGCTGTTTCTTTCCAGTCATTTCCGTGGTAGTTATAGAGATATGGACACAGTGGAGATTTATTGGGATTTTTGTCTGAAACTCTCAAAAGTCAAAGTTCTAACATGAATAATACAAACGGTGATATTATTACTCTAATATTAAGCCCTTCTTTTGTTAACATTTATTCAGTAATTGTCTGGGAACTTCAATGTACACCTGAAGCTAAACTGAGGAAAATGGTGTATATCAATGAAAGTAAAGTCTGATCATGCAGTAAATTGTCCCAAAATCCATAGAATTCATACAGTTTTTTATTATTTTTACCTTCTTAAGCAAGACATCATGAAAAGAAACTTGAAGTTGCTTCTAAATGTTTGACCTGTAGTCTATGTCTACATCTACACTGTCGTACAACAGTTTGGGGTCACTTAGAAATGTCCTTATTACTGAAAGAAAAGCAGTTTTTTAAAATGAAGATAATATTAAATAAATCAGAAATACAGTCTAGACATTGTTAATGTGGTAAATGACTATTCAAGCTGGAAACAGCTGATTTTTAACGGAATATCTCCATAGGGGTACAGAGGAACATTTCCAGCAACCATCACTCCTGTGTTCTAATGCTACATTGTGTTAACTAATGGTGTTGAAAGGATAATTGATGATTAGAAAACCCTTGTGCAGTTATGTTAGCACATGAATGAAAGTGTGAGTTTTCATAGAAAACATGAAATTGTCTGGGTGACCCCAAACTTTTGAACGGTAGTGTAAATCTATATCTATATGAGTAAAAATATGCTACATGTGTAAGTAATATTAAAAATAAGTGTGTCGTAACTCACCTGGACCAGTGACAGTCCCACCGTCTGATCGGCAAACACTTTTCCCTCGTACTTGCTGCTGGTGAATGTGGGGCTGTTGTCATTTTCATCCAGGAGAGTCACAGTGACTGGTGCCGTGGCAACATTGTGGGGCAGATTTTCCTCCGTTGCTTGAATCTTTTCAGTGACAAAACAGGGAGAACAAAATTAGTATTCAAATCCAGATACAACACTGTTTGTGTCTGTTTGTTTCAGTTTGCTGAGGCTCTCAGTTTTTTTTTTTTTTTTTTAATCTAATTGCGAACATTCCTCAGCAGTATAGAGTTCCATTTGGATGATAAATAAGCTGCACTTTCGTACAGTTACTTGTTCCTTCACTTATTTGGCACGATCCCACATGCTGCCTGAAAAACTCAGCAGAGTAGCAATGTGCATAACAAATACAACAAATGCACTGTTTTCTCATGTTTAACTGATGTTTGAAAAAACAAAAACTCCTTTAGAAAATCACTGACCCACATTTACAAAAAAAGTAATTGTACATTTTAAAGCAAAATGTCCTTTAAAGGAACCAAATTGGAGGTCATGTTTAATTTATTTATATTTCTATCTAATTGACCTGAAATGTGATCGTCTCAGTGGCTTCTCTGTCCAGAGCTGTGGAGTCTTTCACTCTGATCGTCCCATCAGAGCTGATAGAGAAAGGAGCAGAGTCTGGAAGGATCTCCAGAGTTCCCACAAACCCTCCCTGGAAAACAGAAACACAGATGGGAGGAGATTGGTTGAAAATATGTACAAAATAAGCCATAAGAAGGCCATTAGAAGCTTTAAGTGACAGGATCCATCTTGAACAGTCTGTATAAGAAGATAACTAAATACCTGGTCCAGATCATTGACAACAGCTTTCAGCAGAACAGCATCAACAGGAGAGTTTTCCAGCAGCGTTACAGAGTAGTTGGGCTGATCAAATGTTGGACTGTTGTCATTCACATCCTCAACAGTGACGGACACCACAGCATCAGCTGTCTTCAAACTGTCGTCTGCCTGGGCCGCCTGCAGAGGGTGAGAACAGAGAGGAACATTACAGACAATCTGTGAATAAGACTTATCATTTAGGTGAACCATATTGAAAAAACAGCTGCTTTTTTACATGATTCACTTCGTAGCATAAAGTAAATTCACATTAAATACATTTTACAGTGATGACCTCCTACAGTCTAAAAAAATATTTCAAGAGAGCTCTTCCTCCTGTTTAACTAAATATATGGAGACAAGACAAAAAAATGAATTCACTGATATAGATGAACCTTTTCAGATGCAAACTTTGGCTGATTGCATCACCTTAATACCGTGTGTCATTTAAACCTTAAATTCAGCATTAGTTGATTTAAAACCAAATTCAAGTTGAAGCAACTTAGTGAAATTGGCTTCACACTTTTCGTTACTGTTAGCTTTAAGATTTCAAGTCCCCCTCCTTATCTACTACACACTGGAGCAGCTCTTTTTTCTGAATTTGAAATGGTTGTGTTCATAATTACAGTAATTAACTACACAAATGGTTAAAATTTCTTTTAAAAATTGTGGAAATATTAGCTGGAATAACTTAGTTTTTTATGAGAAATCAAACTAATATGGTTTATTCCACCAGTCATTAGATGACAATCAAAAATACGTGCGATGGAGGAAGACCTAATCCCTCTGACACAGCGTAGTTTGATGGTCAACATCATTTCATAAGAAGTTTATGCAACCTGTCAGATAATACTTCTTTTTCTTTGTTGAGTCCAAATATTGTCTTTAATAGCCGGCAGTAAAACCACAATCACAGAGTTGATTGAAGGAGTAGGTTATCCATAAAGCCAATGAGGGAGTCAGACTATTTTTATAGTGGTAGGCAAGCTGACACTGGTTCTCATAGTGGGGCGGTACACAAATTGATATCTCATCAATGACTATTTGTTCTTTAATACAAGGCAAATTACTGGAAAAATAGTCAATATTTTCTGAGACAGATTAACATCCTTTTCATGACCACATGACTTGTCTTCCAACACGGTTGTTTAAGAAATGAGAAGCTCCTCACTGCATCAGCTATGGTTAAGTAAGTTGTTGCAACTGAAACGTCTTCACCTGTTTGCTTAGTTAAATCCAGGTGGTGACTTTTTTTGGAGGGGCAGTGTATTTAAACAGTCACCCACTAGCTAAATAAACTACAAAACAGGGACTGTGAATGTAGATCTGTGATTTGTATTTCTTCTGTATGGTGTTGAGCACATTCTTCATCTTACATGTGTCAGATGATGCAGTACAACATTTAGCCAGAGTGTTATACTTCAGGGCTCCATAATGAATAATCAGTTAAGTTTGATCCATTAAAAGTCACAGTATGGGAGCATGTCAGTGGCTGAACAGCTGAAAGGCAGAAGACACATGACTGCACTGTCCATGACTTATGGTTTGATCCCAGCAAGGGACTTTTGTGGCTCAGCCTGTTTCTTACCAATGTCTTTAATATGGATTGTCTAATAAAGACAAAAATGCCTTGAAAGATCAATATAAATTACCGCGTATGCACACATTTATAATTATTACTCTGCCAAGGAACGTGGTAGAGTTATGTGATAACTGGTGTACGTTTGTCCTTCCGTCTGTTAGTCTGTCTTTTTGTCTGTGCGCAACATTACTCAAAAACACACTAATGGATTTGGATGAAATTTTCAGTGAAGGTCAAAATGACACAAGGACCAAATGATTAGATTTTGGCAGTAATGTGGCTTATAGTCTGGATCCATGGATGTGTTAAAGATTTCTGTATCGTTGTAAGATAGCGGCACGACGTCACTGTAACTATGACAACACTACTGAACACTACATCAGATGCCTGCTGACGATTACATGATTGCGATCCTACTACAAATCCACCGCTGCAGACTTATCCGCTGGAAACCACACAACAACTGAGCAGCCAGAGTACTGCGCAAGGGTTAGTGCTTTTCTTGTTTTTTTTAATTTGCTGTACAACAGAGGGTTTATTGGCTTATTTCTGTGCTCAAAACATGGCAGAATCAGGGACAAGCTGCTAATTTGCAAGTTCTGATATGAACTAGGGATTACATTTGCCGTATGATGACCCTTCATGAGTGACTGTAAATTAAAAGATCGCTACCTTGATGAAGACAGAGATCACACCGGTGTCCATTTCCTCTCTGTCGAAGGCAGTCACCACAGACAGAACTCCACTGCTGGAGTCAATGTCAAAGTTGGTTTGATATGCCTCTGGAGACACTAAACAAATGTAAATCATGATAAACAATTAGAGTTTTCACATACTGTGCATGAAAAGAGGTGAACTCTGCGGTACGTTGTCATTTACCAGCACTGATGCTATATGTTGAAGCCACGTTGATCCCAGTGTCTCCATCCTGGGCCTTTATTGCCTCTGGTTGAATGCTATCGAAAGGCCCAGCCTGAAAGAAATTATATAATACACTGGACTTCTTTTAAAATTCTACAGTTCCTATTCAAAAGGTTCTGTAAAAAATGAGCTCAAAGTGAAAGAATACAATACAGTATCTATGGAAAAGTAGGGTCAATATGCAATTGCAGGACTTTTTGTAACATAGTTGACATTTTTGCTGTTTTCAGGCCTAAAATCAACATGGCCGCCAATAACCAAACACCACAGGGCATTTTTACAGAAAGACTCTTCTAAATATTATATATACAATTGAGTGAAATTGAAAGTTATTTATAAAGATACTGTAGTAAACCTGTTGACATGCCATAAATCCACACTTAACTCATACGCTACTTTATATATTAAATAACTCAGAAAGCCTTGGAGTCTTGCCAGTCTTTCTTCAGGAGGAAATGAGGAGCAGGTCATGTGATCTGGAATTAACACACTTCTTTGAGAGGTGTTTTTGTAATGAGGAACTTAGTTGAAATTGATTTCTCGAACACAGAAAATTTTGTATTTTTCATGTAAAATTTGATATATTGTCAAAAAAAGAAATATATGTCATGATTATCTCAACTTAATAAAAAGAACACAATCAAAACTATTTTTGAATAAGCTCATTTTATTATTGTTGAGCTAATTAGAAGGTGGTTGTTATTAAATTCAGATGGTTATTTTGTTGAAAATTTAGTGATATCCAGTCATTTTGCATTATTAAGTGATTGTTTCCATAATAAATAATTATGGAATTTGTAAAGACATGATCATAATGAACATAAAAAAACATTTTTTTTTAACTTTTCATAAAAACGTATGCAAGATATATCCCATAAACTTCAAAAGTCCCTCAATTATATATTGACCCAGTAAACATGCCAAACTTTATTATTATTATCATCATCATTATTTGTGCCTTAACAATCCTTTAATGTCAAAAAAATACTACAATGACAGAGATGAGGCATTACTTGTGAGAAAAATGCTGCAGTATTCAGTTGATGACACTCACCTGATTTTCTTGAATAAAGGCTTGATACAGATTTTGACTGAAATAGGGATTCAAGTTATCAAAATCCTTGACGTTAATCACCACAGAGGCTGTGTCATTCAGCCCCCAGTTGTCCTACATGAAAACACAATGTAGACAAATGCAGCTGCTAAATCCCACTTTCTACTGTTATTTGGCTCTGAATAGTCCTGTATAAATACATGTCATGTGCTCACTTACCCGGGCTGTCACGGTGAAGCTATACTGTTGGGCTACATTGTAGTTCAGTCGTCTCTTCAAAATAAAATCCCCTGAGTTGGTCAAAAGAAAGTCGTCTGAAGCTGGGCTCTATGAAAGAACGTTGTTTCATACAGAACATTGTTAGTCATCTCTCAAAGCAGCAACAATCACTCTTTATTTCACTGTATGTTTTCAGATCCATTTTCTTGAGAGTTTGGTTTAATTATTACCTTTAACGTAACATTTTTTTTAGATGCACAAAAGCATAATAATACTAGCTGTGTAGTTTAATCTGAATAACCATGAAGTTTTTTTTAGTGTTTTTGTTTTTATGCATTACTATTCTACCTGTTTATCGATTGATTGGCCCACAAAAATATAATAAACTGAACCAATAGTTGTTTAAATTCCATTTTTGAAATTTCTTGTCAGTATTTTTAACTGAATTTATGTATTTACTGAAGCAGAATGCAGCTTTTTATCTGCAGTCAAATTTTTCAATTGAACCTTAAATAAACAACTTCTGCTTCATAAATTACAGGTTTACATACACAGTGTAAAGTGTCCCAGGAATGTTGTTTTATGCTGTTTTGAACTTAACTGTTTTTTTGTACTTCCAGTCCTCATGGTGTAAATCAGGGGTGGGCAAACTTTTTGGCTCAGGGGCCACATTGGCCACGTTAACATGAAGTTTTTTAATTCAGAATTATTAATTCGGAATTAACGCATTCGGAATTAAAGTTTTGTGCTTCGCGTTTACATGGAAATATTAATTCCGAATTAAGGCTTACATGGACCGCACGTTTATCCCCTTCCTTAATTCCGCTTTAATGCTTGGGCGTTGGAAAGGATTCTGATTGGACAGGGAGTGGACGTGATGTATCCCTGTTTACCGGAAGAAAACAAAGTCCATTTGCAACGGCATTTCTTTTCCCCAACAACATGGAGGAACAACTAATAAGCACGCTTTTCGCTTTGCTTTTTATTGTCGTTTTGAAACAGTAACTCGACAATGGCGTACTACTTCTGTTGCGTCACTTGAGAAGGAGAAGAGAGACAGAATACCGGAGAAGGGAGGCAGACGACCAAGCTGTGTACGTCGCTACGTGAGGAGCCAAGCATGCGCAGAATGACCAGAATTAACTAAAGCGGAATTAACTGTATACATGAATAGAATGTACACAGGAATTAGTTTATTCAGAATTAACATCGGAATAAACCAGGCAGTTTATTCGGAATTAAGTTTATTCGGATTTAACTTTTTAATTCTGAGATTTTAAATCGGAATTAACTCTAATTCCGAATTAAAGAGGAATTAAAGGTCTCATGTAAACATGGCAATTGAGTTTTGAAATTCGACAGATGGGCCAGGCCAGCATCAGATGGATGGAGATTGTGCAAACTAATATGAATTACATGTTAAAGACATTACTGACAAAGTAAAGAATACTCACATTCAGTTTTCGTGGGAACAGTGTTGCTGGTTACCCTTTTTTGCCAGTGCATCAAAGTCTGGTGTCAATTTGGTTGTGGCAATTCTCAGGATAGATCTGAGGTTTTACGGGGATCTGTGGTGTGCTTTGTTGATGTTCATCACTAAACGGCTGCTCACACACGTAGGTAGATCCAAACAACACCAGCATCCTCTGTGCCATCTTCCAAATGTTTGGAAACTTGGCTTCACTTAGTGATGCGTAAAAGTCATTCAGTTTATGGGAGCTGAACCTCTCCTTTAAGACTGAGTCACTTTGAAGATCGATCACTTCCAACTGCAAGTCCTGAGGTGCTGTTTCTGAGTCTTGTGACAAGGTGACATGACACCAGCTGAAGTGACTTGTCATTTTTTTCATAATCAGAGAACCAACGGCAGAATTCTCCGTGTAGGTTGTCTAGTGATTCCTTATATTTCTTCACATCGAGTGGCCTCTGTCAGCGTCGCCAGTGTAGGGAAATGAGCGAAGGATTTTTTTGACATTTGTCTTGAGAATAAAGTCAGTTTGGTTTTGAAGGCTGTCACATTTGTGTACACTTCGCGCCCAAATTGATCTTTCCCTTGCAGCTTCACGTTCAGTTCATTCATGTGCGTTAGTATATCCACAACAAAAGCAAAATCACAGAGCCAGTTTCTGTCGCGCAACTCAGGAAAATCATCAGTTTTCCTGATTAACTCCAAAAATGAGCTTATCTCGCCTTTGAGCTCCCACACTCGCTGATATACTTTCCCCAAACTTAACCAGTGGACACGAGAGCGGTAAAGCAAGTCCTGGTGATCAGCATCAGTTTCTTCAAGAAACTAAATGAACTAACGATGCTGAAGCCCTCTCGATCGTATAAAGTTAACGAGTTTTACGACTGGCTTCATGACACGATCAAGATGCAAAACAGACTTACAGAGCGCTTCTTGATGGATTATGCAGGGCAGGAAAATCACATCCACCTCAGGGTTTACCTCCTTCACTTTATCCTGGATTCTTTTTAGCAGCCCGACGTTTTTTCCTGTCAAGTTTGGCAATCCATTCGTAGTGACACTGGCGAGTTTACACCAAGGCAGCTTCAGCCTCTCGATGACCCCAGACATCCTGTCCTACAAGTCCTCTGCTCGTGTTTCCCCCTTCATGGATTCCATGGTCAAAAATTCCTCCGTTGTCTCAAAATTGTCCCTCGAATAAAAATTAAAAGCTGAGCAGTGTCTTTTATGTCATTACTTTCGTCCAGTGTTAATGAATATAACTTGAAGGACTCCGCTTTTTCGTTCAGTGAGCTAGCTAAGTCTTCGTCGATTAGCTCAACGGCGAGTAGCTGTCCTGCGTGATAAACAATTTTTTTCAAATTTGTTTCTGCTCTCTGGACACAGAGACCTGCTGTCTCTACCATGCATTCTTTCAAAAGCTCCCCTTCGGAGAAAGGCTAGCTAGCCTTTGCTATTTTGAATGCTAGCAAATAACTTGCCTTCGTGCTTGACTCTTGAATCGTAGTTCGTCGAAAAAAGTATTTTGCCGAGTCTGTAAACTGGCTGCCAACCTCTGAGCCGTAGCTGTCCGTTCTTGTGCTGACTGGTTGCTAGCATAGTTAGCATGCTTCGTGGAAAAGTGTCGGCTAATATTGTATTCTTTAAAAACCGCAACGGTGTCATTGCAAATAAGACATACAGCCTTTGAAGGGACTTTAGCGAAAAAAATATTTAGTAGTCCACTCCTTCTGAAACACTCGACACACTATAGACGTTTCTTTGATCCGTTCCTTCTTACAGCAGGGCTCAATGCAGTTGTAAAGTGGAAGAAGAAGAGAGAATAAACCAAGAAAAGTCACTTGTGTCTGGTGTGCGCCATCTAGTGGGGTCAACAGAAACGCCGGGTTCTGCAGGAGAAGGCCAAATGAATGTGGTCTTTACTGTAATTTCGTCAGTTCTAATATTGACCAAATTATTTCGCGGGCCGGATTGAAAAGCCCAAAGGGCCGTATGTGTTTGCCCATGCCTGGTGTAAATCTTTATCCTCCATATGTGCTTCTTCAAACATAATTGGTTGATTGATTGCTTTGTGTCTCCAGTGGTGCATCTTGCTGATATCTGGATCATTTAGTGTCTCTTGTAGTAATTTTTTGTTCGTCACATTTGTCTGTTGTTTTTTTTTTTGTTATATATATATATTTTTTTTAACCCATTATGGACATTTTAGTCAAGGACACGATTTGTGACCAAACTAATAAAACACCTTTCACATTCACATTAAACAATTTTGCATCAATTACAAACTGCAATGTCCTTGAAAACAAACTTTACCGTGGTGAAATGTAAATTTTTGCATATCTTTGTGGTTGTTTTTGTCCCATTTTGGTTGATTAGTGTCTCATTTGGATTGTTTTGCTTCTCTTTGTGGTAGTTTGCATTCAATTTTTGCCTTTGTCACGTTTTGGTCTTTTTTTATTCCCCTTAAAGCCATTCTATGACTCTTTTAAGTAATTTTGTTACATTTTGACTATTTTGGGTAAAAAAAAAATCAGTTTTGCATCGCTTTCTTGCCATTTTACATCCTTTCATATAGGTCTCATTTGTGTCTCATTTTTGTTATTCTTCTTCTCTTTGGAATATCTATCTATCTATCTATCTTTTATATATATATATATATATATATATATATATATATATATATATATATATATATATATATATATATATATATATATATATATATATATATATATATATATATATATATATATATATATATATATATATAAAAAATGCTTCTGGGAAAAGACTGGGGACCTCCTAACACCTTGGACCCTTGGGCCTGTGCATGGCAGGCACATGCAGTAATCCATCCATGTTTGGAATTGGACACTACAATAAAGCACAGTATAAACTACCTAAACACCTACATTAAAAACACTTGTTCATCTTATTATACTGTGTGTAAAATGCAGTGGTGAATGGACAGAGTTTGACATCTTCTAAAAAGGCTCTTATAGCCATTAATGTGGGAACTGACAGAATTTTAAAATAATATTAACAACCACGTCCACTCTTAGAATCAGTATAAATGGAAACATTCACACTCCCAACATGGTACATTATCTTACAAAGGTATAGAAGACTCTGTTGTTTGCCGAGGTGCTGTCTCCATCCACAGCTCTCACTGGAAGAACAGTAGTGTCCACTTCTGTTATCTGAAAGAAGAAAAGACTGAATGATGTACGCCTAGAGAAACAAAAAAAATGCAAACATAAATGTTATGTACTTTATACAAATTAAACATTTAGCTTGAAGATAATATCTGTTACAATTAGTAAAATATCTTCTGTAACTACTGCATCCTGCTTTAGTTGTTTTGGAAGCATTTCAGGTAAAAATGTCCATAGCTATCATTCAGGTCAGCCAGACAGATGGAAGAGAACACTGAGCAGAACAACTACTGTCTTTAATTTACACTAGCACTGATCAGCTAAGCCAATTAAAGACAAAATAGTAGAAGAATCACACTAACAGTTTCATAACGTATTTGTCTGGCAGTAAGAGGTAAAATCCTACCGGATCCTTCCAGTTTAGCTTCTGCAAACTAGCTCAGAGCTTTATCGTCATTTCATAATGCAACATGTTAATGGTCTTCTTTTCTGACTTGGAGAAGAAGCTTAATATTTTATTTCTAGTGTCCTGTACAGAAAAGAGTTCACTTTAGCCAACTGACTAAAAAAGGTTTTTGAGCTGAAATATTGTGTAACATGATGCCGAGATGACAAAAGAAAGATGACAACTGGCTGCTGGACACAGAAATAGTGGATACACTTGTTGGGAGTTGTCTATGACTCTCCAGCTGCCCATTTTCATCGCTAATATAGCCGCACTTAGCTGTTTCATGACATCTATTCTGCTGTAACAATGCTGTCTCTTGAAACAACAAATATTTATTCCTCCATGTTAAAAAGAATAAGAAGATTAATTTCCATTTAAAATGTACAACTTGAGTGCAAAAATATAAAGAACATAACAGTCTGTTTATCTGCTCTAACTCTGTACTCTAAGAATAAAACAAATGGCTCTAGAAATAGCAGAACGTGTGTCATTGTTACTCTGAAAAGAAACGCAGCAGAGTTATGTGACGATCAGCACGTCTGTCTGTCTGTCTGTCTGTCTGTCTGTCTGACTGTGAGCAACATTACTCAAAAACGGACCAACAGATTAGGATGAAATTTTCAGGGAAGGTCAGAAATGACACAAGGACCAAGTGATTAGATCTTGGCAGTGATGCGGCTTATAGTCTGGATCCATGGATTTGTTAAAGATTTCTGTGTCGTGAAATAGCAGCACAGCGTCACTGTAACTATGACAACAAGTGCAGTGGTGGTGGCGCAACGGTTAAGTCTCTGGATTACTGATCAGAAGGTCAGAGGTTCAAACCCCGATGTTGGGCCCTTGAGCAAGGCCCTTAACCCTTCCTGCTCCAGGGGCGCTGTACCGTGGCTGACCCTGCGCTCTGACTCCCCCAAATGGGGAGATATGCGAAAATCAGAATTTCCCCTTGTGGGATTAATAAGGGATAACTAACACCCCCCCCCCCCCCCCCCCCCTAAAAAACAAAAAACAAAAAACAAAACACTACGTGAGCTGCCTATTGACGATCACATGATTGCGAGCCTACTACAAATCCACCGCTGCGGACTTATGATGCAAGGAACAAATGATTAAATTGTGGGGGTGTTTCCAAGTCCTATCGATTCCCGCCACCCACTACAGATTTAGATCACGCGGTTCATTATCCGTACAAAACGCATACATGCATAACACACACCTGTGCTCATGTTTGTGGGTACTTCTATGGACACATTCTATGTTGCCATGATTTCTGATCATCAATAACTAACAAACAAATGCTGCATTTCTACAAAAATATGCTGCATTTCTGACAAGAATGAAAAGCCTTGGTGGAGGTCTGCGCTCTCTGAGTGCTTTCCTTGTTTTTTTTCTGCTGCTCTCCCACTGGCTTCGGCTTTCTTTATTGTGTTGTGATGTTAGCATTGAAGGAGGTTTGATTTTTGTCACTCTGTGGCTCAGAGCGTAACGGTTCCTGTCCATCTGATGTCAGGGACTCACCTCAGAGATAGTTGTGGTGTAGACGCCCTTGGTAAATACTGGGCTGTTGTCATTGAGATCGTTGACTTTCAGCGTCCGAATGTTGTTGTACTGAAATATTTAGTTTTGCTATGTTACTGCATACATTCTTAAACTTTCTGCTGAAACTTTGTAATTCCACTTACCTTGGTAATATCATCACACATGACAGAATAGTACAAGGTGCTGGCACTCTGTAAGACATGAACACAGCAGAGTTTAGGGGTTCTGTAGTGCATTTGCAATTTGATGCTTTCTGTTCCATATGCTTGTACTGAATTGGCTAAAATGGCTTTCATTTAGTCTGAACTTTTGCATGGAATATGTTGCAGAAAGACGGGAAACTAACTGAGTTAATCTCATTCAGTGCTTTTAAATCCAAGCTGCGAGTTCTGGAGGCCGACTCCACAATATGTGCTTGTTTTTCATAATTAGCTTGTAAATTAAATATTTTTTTTTTAACTTGTGTTTTAACTGTTTTATCTGTGTAATTTTCTAACTGTATTTTGTGTTTGCTGCTGCCTATCTTTGCCAGGACTCCCTTGAAAAAGAGGTTCTTAATCTCAGTGGGATTTTTCCTGGTTAAATTAAAGGTTAATAAAATCATAAATGAAAACATGGCCAACCCTTAGCTCCACACCCTGCTTTCAATGTATACATGTTTATGTAAGTAGCATTTGAACACTTGAACATAATGAACATATCTACTTCTGTTGAGGTTGGAAAAGTTTTTTAGTTTAAAAGAGCTGCTGTTATGCAAATTAGTGTTGACTCTTTTAATATTTAAACAAGATCATTTTCCTAAACAACTAAGTATAATCATAAAAACCATATTCATGCTTCAGTTTAAACAAGAAGCCATTGTACTGTAAGAGGAGATTCTTTTCCAGAATTTCCACTTTTACCACTTGACTGACAGTGATCTAGTCAGCAAAATGTATTTGCTGTTGCAGGTTAGCAGTATATAATCTGTAACTTTTAGGAAGCAAGGTTGCTCAAACTCACTGTTGTTAGTGTGTCTGCATCCAGCGGTTTCTTAGTCCGAACTGTTGCGCTGGTGTCCCCAGGTGTGAAGATCAGTTCCAGATACTGAGTGTGGTTGGCAAAGTAGCTGTCCACTAGCTTCACTTTGGTTCCTGCCACAATCCCTGTCAGCAGCTCCACCTCCCCTGCAGCATCAGGGCAGAATTATGATACAGACAATATAAACATAGCTACACACAGTACTCATGCAAGTGTTTCATTTCAGTTCATTCACACTAAACGCAGGAAAGAAACAAACACTGGTCCATGTTGTCATCACTTACCTGCACTACCTCAGAAGTCACTGATAAGGTTTTCATGAACCTTAAATTCAAAATTATTCCAACTGTTCATACAGGGATGTCACATTATTTGTTAAACATATAATTAAGTGTACCAACTGCTGGCTGATGGGTGAAGTGACTTTCAGTCAATCTGATTTTGTAATCTGCAAATATAAAGGAATGTTACCTGAATATCACCTTACCTGAATACCCTTCTTCCACTTCACCCACATGTATAGGATCAGTCGGCGCAGCACAGTTTATGGTTGAAGTACCTTCAGTAACAGAATCAATAAGGGTTACCACAGAAGAGACAGAATACTGTAGAATATTTACACTTCTGTTCAAAAGTTTGGAGTCACCTAGAAAGGTCCTTGTTTTGAAAGAAAATAAAAATTCAATGAAGATAACATGAAATGAATCATAAATCCAGTCCAGATTGTTAATGTGGTAAATGACTATTCTAGTTGGAAACAGCTGATTTTTAACGGAATATCTATGTAGGGGTAAAGAGAAACATTTCCAGCAACCATCACTCCTGTGTTCTAATGCTACATTGTGTTAGTTAATGGTGTTGAAAGGCTAATTGATGATTAGAAAACCCTTGTGCAATTATGTCAGCACATGAATAAAAGTGTGTGTTTTCATGGAAAACATGAAATTGTCTGAGTGAACCCAAACCTTTTAAATGGCAGTGTACGTTCAACCATGTGAAAAAGTGAGTATCTGAAAACCGTTGGCTGTTCTGACATATTTGAACAAGAAACCATTTGATTCTCTTTTAAACAGTATGAAGGTATATTGTCAAACAAATGGCATCAAATTATACAAAGTGTGGTAGAAGTATAAAGTAAAAGTACCTACAAAGCTATGGAAAAATAGTTTAAGTATGTAAGTAAATATACTTAAATGACTTCCCTCTATACCCTTCTTGTCTTATGTCATTTGCACATTCTGTTGATTTTTTCTACATTATATTTTATATAAATTTTGTTTCATTTTACTTGATTTTATTTTATTTAACCTTCACTTTACACCCTGATATTCTGTGTTGTCTTATTGTTGCGCCTTTATTAAATGTCCATGCTGCTGTAACTACTTCATTTCCCTTCAGGGGTAAATAAAGTTCTCTAAGTCTATTGCAGGCAGATACAGGTCTGACACAACATCTCCTGTATCAGTATTCTTAAAATGCACAGATGTGGCAACATAACAGAAGATATTGTTTGTATATTTTAGTTTTTACCATGAAAGGTGAAACTATCTTAAATCAAATTCTGCTGCTGCTGTGTATCAGCGTATTTACCATCACACTGTACTGAAAGCTCACTTTATTATTGTCCATAAAATTGTCTTATCTGCACTGAACTTTGATACGCTGAAACTCAAATCTTTAGGGCTGGAAATCAAGGCCTGATCAACAAGATATGACACCACTGTAGTTTAGCCTTAGCAACCACAAAACACACAGAATGGGCAAGGCCACCATCTTTACTTGGTAACAGCAGGATTTAAAGGCAATTTAATCCTATGTTCAGTCAGGGCCAAGAAAAAGTGTCACCAGTAGATCACAAATACTGAATGTGGTCCTTTTTGGGCAGACTGAAATAACAGATTCTGAAACAATAAACATCTCAGCACTGATGCAAAAGCAGTGTAATTACAGTAATATCTGTAAAACTCCGGGGCCTTAGCACAGACTGGAAACCATCGAATCCTAATTCTTCCCACTGTGTAAGATTTCAAAAATAATTTGTGTCACATTTGCCATTTTCTAAGCTCACAGAAATCCATCCATTCGATCTGCACTCACCTATTGGACTTCCACTGATGACCCGCACACTAAAGCACAGACTGAGGATCAGACAAGTCCCAATCAAACCACCAGTGCCCATATCGGCTCAGTTGTGTTTTCCCCAAAACTGGAAACCAACACTGAGCCGATCACCTGAATCACAGGTGTTAAAAAGTGTCTGCAGTTACCCCACCCTCCTTCCCGGCAATCATTCTTTATTGCAGGTTGTAAAGTGTTTCGCTGATGGTGGACTGTACCAAAGACCAGGAAGAAAGACATGTCTGAGTTTCAATTCTCCTCAAAAAGTGTGGAAGAACAATCTGGACCCAGTTTAGTGGCTAATAAAACCTAGGACTCTGTTGTTGCACATTTGGATTTTAGATTTCACAAGTAAATCTTGATCTTGTTCACACTTTCATGTGATTTTTATTGTGTTTTCCATGAAGTGTCATAAAAATGTTCTACTGTTTCTTTTTTTCCTGTTAAAGGACGAAACAAAACTTTGAGAGGATCATTTGGTGAATAATGATCAGCTAATTAATAAAGATGAAACGGATACTAAACAGCATTAAAAAACCCCACAACAAATTAACAGAAAACTTTTCAGTTCATTTTTGTGCCTTTGAAGCATTTTTATGCCTTACATACTGTATCGTTCAAAAGTTTGGGGTCACTTTGAATCAGAAATCCAGTCTAGACATTGTTAATGTGGTAAATGACTATTCTATCTGGAAACGGCTGATCTTTAATGGAATATCTCCATAGGGGTACAGAGGAACATTTCCAGCAACCATCACTCCTGTGTTCTAATGCTACATTGTGTTAGCTGATGGTGTTGAAAGGCTAATTGATGATTAGAAAACCCTTGTGCAATTATGTTAACACATGAATAAAAGTGTGAGTTTTCAAAACATGAAATTGCCTGGGTGACCCCAAACTTTTGAATAGTAGTGTATGAAGCACACGCACAAAATGGTTGAAAGAATCTACAGAGACAAAAGCTGTAATCAGAATTTTAGTAATTCTGTGTTTCCTCCTTTGGTTCATCATTACCACAGCAGTCTGACAATAACCAGCCACATAACAAACCTTGTTTTTTCATGAAGCAGCACTGTGGCCTGTGAGTTGGTTCCACTATGCACTTTAGGCTATGTATCATGTTTGGAATGTTAAACATAACCAAAAAAAGATAAATTTGAAGTTAAACTTGTAATATAGGCCTGTGCATCATCACTGAATTAACAGTACATATCTGTAGATCACCTCAGATGACACCTTGAATGATTAACTGTTTAACTGTTTCTAGAGCATCAGTTGAGCAGAGTCACTGGCAAACACAAATGAATGTCATTCTGAAATAAATGGTTAAATCTGAAGTATCGGGTCTGAAGTCTATTAAAATGGTGGCTGTTTTTTTTTCTTCTTTTGATCAAATTTCAAAGTGAGCTTTTGAATGCCTCTTTTGAAAATGTAATTTTCCCCACTTTTTCCACGTTTTCAACATTGTTTCACATTCTTGGGCAAAATCGGCCAAAATGCTTTAGTTGGATTAAATGCAATCCCAGTAGCAAATAGACACTAGCAGATACATTTTGTAGCTACTAGAACAGAAAAAATAACCAGAATTATAAGTTTTGCATATCATCATGGGAGCCATCTCCCCCATATTCAGCTTGGTGTCCAGCTTGCTTGTATTGTTTGGCTTCTTATCATTGTTAGCTTATATCTCTATCCTTCTCACCCTGTAAATGTGTTCTCTGCACTGTTGAGAGGAACCTGACAGTTTATTCTTGAATTTAAACACAGTGGAAGCTCAATGTTTCTTCAGTTTAAGTCTTAAATTTACTCCTCGCTCCGTCTTTCTCTGTCAAGTAAAGATGATAAAGCATCATTTCATCACTTCATACTTTTTAAAAAGCATGTCCAAATAAGGGTATGGTCCCACAGTGAGGAGTTTAGTCATGGTTTCCTTGTCCTCTATAAAAACACTTCCCTCAGACTGTGTTCACTAGAACAGCAACAAGCAGAGGACAGCATCTTACATCCTTCCCCACAAAAGGTACATGCAATAAATTTGCAAATTTTCAGTTCAACATAGACGGTGTGTGCAACTAATAACTGTTTACCATTATTTATGTTTCATCAGTTGCTTTCTTGATGAACTGGTAAGTTCATAAAATGTTGAAAAAATGTGTAAATCCCATATTTCTGTATGTTTTTGTATGAAAGCAACAAATCCTCAGATTTCAGAAGCTGACAGATATATGTTTGCATTTTGGTATGAAAGTGAACTTCAATTATTCAATTAAATTAACACAAAATCAAACCTATGTTGTCCAGACTTCTTCATTGTATTTATCTGTCATGACAAATCCATTTATTTCAGCTATGAAGTTGAAATGCGCATCGGTGATTTGTGTTCTATCAGCTATTTAACATAATTTATAAACGATCTCTGACCATTTCTAGAATAACGAACATTAGTGCCTACCCATGTTGTATCTATAGGGTGTTAAAAGCAGCAGATCCAGCTGGCAACAGGCATGAAGGTGAGCTATCATCTCAGGAGACTCCAACTATATAAAATGTTCAATGGGTTAAACGGCTTCAACAGCTGAAGCATATTCATCTGAGAATGAGCTTTTTTTTCTTTTGAATTTATATTGAAGTTTGTCATGCACTTGGTTAATTAATATTACATAGTTTGTTATGTGCTTGTTTAAACCACTCTGTTGTTAACTGTGATGTGTGCAGATGGCTGGCCTGGGCTGGATGGCTGTGGTGCTGGCCTTCTTCCTGTCTCCTCCAAACAGTTTGGCTGCTGTGGACCAGACGTGGCTCACCAGTATTGTAGAAGGCATCAAAAATGAGTGAGTCTTTAAAAACCGCTGCTTTGTGTTTGTCTTTTTTGTCTCATCTCTCTCATGTCTGTGACTCTAGTCTATTTGGACTCAGTCATCTATTTTCTGTGACTCCAAGGCAGATCTCTTCATGTGACTCAGAAAAATGTGTGTAAAATTGTGATTCAAGAAAGAAGCCCTTAATCTCTGAAAAACATAAAATGCATACTGATTTATATACAAGAATATGTATATTAAAATACATTTGTATTGGCTGATTGTTTTTTTCTGCAAGACTAAATAGTGTGACCATCCAGATGAATTTTCTCACTGACAAGGTTTTCTTTTCTCATATCCATATAAATTTACTTCCACATGCAACTTTAGCAAGGGCTAGTTCTTCAGTGGTATATCAAGTGCAGGATTCAGTTTTCACTCCTGTTGTTAGTCTTCTTTTCTGACCATGTAGGCTGTCTCTCTAACTGCAGTATCACTGGGGCATTAAAATTGTGAAAATTTATGTTTCGCTTTGGCAGGTATGCACTTGGTGACGCCTTCAGTCTGGCTGTGAACATCCCACAGAATCAAGACCCAAACACTCTCAAGCAAGTCCTTCAAGCCGACCCAGCGGACAAAGTGAAAGAAACTGTTGCAAACAGTCAAGTGTACCAAGGCACCAGGGTGGTTGCAGCCACGCAGGCAGATGCAGTGTCACGTGTTCTTGAGAACCTACAGCCGCTTATACAAAGCAGTCAGGATAATGTCCTCATAATCTACTCTGAAGGATCCCCAGATGCAAATGGTATTGCTACCAAGATTAATGATGTCACTCAGAAATGGAGCAGTTATGTCTTTGCCTTTTCTAAAGTAGTTGATGTTCCTGATGCTGACACATCTCAGCTGGCTCAATCCTTTAAACAACTTGACATTTCCAAACTCGGGCTTGACAACATATTCCGTTGTTATAAACCTGGAGATGATGCTTTTCAGTGCACCAGCTGCTCCTCAGGTGGAGATGTTACACCCTCATGTGTGACAAATACATCTCCATCAACTCAAGAGCAAGATGCAGGTGCAGAAACAAGTACATCTGCACCAGGCACTGGAGTAGACACCGCAGTAGCCACTGGTGAAGGCAATGCTGAAGGCACTGGTACAGGTGTTGGCGTAGGCACTGGTGAAGGCACTGGTCCAGTCGCTGGTGTAGGCACTGGTGAAGGCACTGGTACAGGTGCTGGTGTAGGCACTGGTGAAGGCACTGGTACAGGTGCTGGTGTAGGCACTGGTGAAGGCACTGGTACAGGTGCTGGTGTAGGCACTGGTGAAGGCACTGGTACAGGTGCTGGTGTAGGCACTGGTGAAGGCACTGGTGTAGGTGCTGGTGCTGGCATAGGCACTGCTATAAGCGCTGGCAGACAAAGACGAAAGGGGAAAGCTGGCCGACTTAGGAAGTGCAGAGGCCGTCGTAGACGAGGATGCAAGCGTAGACGAGGTAGTAGATGGAGAAAAGGTGGTAAGGTTAGAAAATGGCCCAAGCGAAAGAGAGGGCGCAAGGGAAGAAAACGCGGTAAGCTTCGTAGAGGTCGTAAAGGTAGAAAAAGGGGCAAACGTAGAAGAGGTGGCAAACGTAAAAGAGGAGGCAAACGTAGAAGAGGTGGCAGGCGTAGAAAAGGAGGCAAACGTAGAAGAGGTGGGAAGCGTAGAAGAGGTGGCTGGCGTAGAGGCAGACGTAGGCAGTAGAAAACAGCAACAACTGTAAGTACCTCTAAGTCGGAGTAACAGCCCAAATAAATCTCTGCTTCATAAAAGTGCATTTATTTCTTTTTTCTCTTCTCTGTTTCTCCGTCTTTTTAATGATAGTTGTCCATTTTACTTTTTAACCAATCAAAACCATCCATCCATCAGACAGACAACCAAGCACATTCACATTCACACCTACGACCAATTTAGAATCACTAATTAGCCTGGGCATGTCTTTGGACTGTGGGAAGAAGCTGGAGAAGCCGGTGAGACCCCATGCTGCACAAGGAGAACGTGCAAACTCCACCAAAAAGATTTTAGGGATTGTCTAGCTGTGAGGTGACAGTGCTATCCACTGCAGCACCGTGCCGCCCACCACCAGCGATATTTTTCTGACTGTCAACAAATCCCATGAAAATATCAGTACCAACAATGACTGAAGCCAGCAAGTTGGTGCTGTGTGTGAATCGAAAGCCTGATATATTTCGTTCCTCTCAGCCATAGAGTTCCGTTGTGGTTGAAAAGCTATTAGCAGACAGTGCGCTACAGTATGTTTCTCATGAGCACACACTGCAGTTTATTTTAAATTAGTCTTACTAACTAAAACACCAAATGAAAACTAGCACACCAGAGCAAAACCACAATGCTCACTACTTTTTTTTTAATGAAACAATATATGTTTGTAAAGGTTTTTGTTATATTTACAGTAATTTTCTTGATTTAGAATCTACATGGCATACTTAAAGCAAAGGAAAAATGGTTCAATGTAAATCCACATCAATATTTACAGTACTTCTGTCATATTATTCTGTATGCAACATGTTATGCAACATATTATGAAATCATCTGATGTTCTATTCTTTCTTATTAAAGCTTGGCTCAGCATCCATTCTGCTTTGTCTGTATGCCAATCATTTGGGAACTCCTACATTACATTACTATTATTTCTTGACCATACAGTTAATTTAGCCTTAGATTTCATTATTTAGACATGGTTTAAATAAAAACTAAAAGGCTACCTGCATAGACTAGCATCTTTTGCCATATGTTCCCACCAAGAGACTATTCCTGAGATGGTTCAGCATTTGTGCTTTCTTCTCTCAGTTTTAATCAATATACACAGATGACAGCAGAGCTAATACGCGAGGTGCTTACCAGACATCTGGAGCAACTTTGGGTCCAGTGCTTTGACCAAGTGACCAAGGACACACTGACATGCAGAGCGGCCAGGGATTGAATTCAGTATCGTTCAGTTTCACAAGTCAGCTCAGAGTTGTTGCCATGGTTACCTGTAGTTAAAAACAGTTTAATTAACGATGGTTGAACTGTTTGACGTAGCTTTGATAACAGCTTTATGCAAAGACAAAATAACATCAGACAAATTACTTTCAGATTATTTGTGCAATAAATATCAAAATGAATAATATTTCCATTATAGCCTGACAGAGTATAAAGAATCATATGCACACTTTAAATGTTACTACTGAAGATCATTGTACAATCATGAAAAACAGGAATATCAGTATTAATAAATAGGGGGAAAATACAGTAAAAAATTTAAAGTACACATACACTACCAGTCAAAACTTTGGACGCACCTTCTCATTCAATGGTTTAATTTAATTGTTTTAAGCATTGTAGATTAATACTGAAGACATCAAAACTGTAAAAGAATACATATGAAATTATGCTGTAAACAAAAAAGTGTTGATCTTCAGTATTAATCTACAATGTAGAAAATAATACAAATGAATAAAAAGCATTGAATGAGAAGGTGTGTCCCAACTTTTGACTGGTCGTGCATTGGAAACTTAACTCCAGGTTGGGGAGTGAACAGGGCATGAATTGAGAAGACCAATGTAATTAAGAGATAATTACCTCAGTAGTGCCACAATGACTATTCTCAATTAGCCTACCACTAGCAAGCTAATCCAGATCTTGTGAATAGAAATTTGAACTTCAAAATTAGTCAAGTTGCAGCAGACAGGAGAAGACTGCTGTCCCAACAAGACATAGACAGGGCAGAAAAAATGTCCGTTCTCCAAATTTAACCAGCTGGCACTTGTCTTATTTGAATTTATACAATCAGTGCTGAGACCGGCACAACAGTTATTCAGGACTATTCTGAAATAGGTACCTCTTTAATGCAAAAATGTTCTATGAAGAGCTTCTGTGGCAGCAGATCTTGCAGTTGGAACACAGACAATGATAACAGGTGCCCTAAAATGGTCTGCAAGCTCTTGGAGTGGAAAAAAGTAATTAAGGCAGAGGACACCTGGACAGGTCACCAGTCTATCACAGGGCTGCACATAGAGACAAACAATCACACTCACATTCACACCTACGGGCACTTTAGAATCACCAGTTAACCTCAGCATGGACTGGGCTGCACAGTAGCTGAGTGGTTAGCACTGTGGCCTAACAGCTAGTAGATCTCTGGTTCACGTAACGGCCTGGGATCTCTCCATATGGAGTTTGCTCCATGTGTATGCGTTGGTTTTCTCTAGCTTCTCCAGCTTCCTCCCACAGTCCAAAAACATGCTGAGGTTAACTGGTGATTCTAAATCGTCTGTAGGTGTGAATGTGAGTGTGATTGTCTCTACATGTAGCCCTGTGATAGACTGTCAGTCAGCTGGGATAGACTCCAGCCTCCCATGATCCTAATAAGGATTAAACGGTGTCTAGATAATGAATGGTTAAATGGTGTTTTTGGACTGTGGGAGGAAGCCAAAGTGTGTGGGTACCTGGTGAGAACCCACACAGGCACAGGGAGAACATACAAACTCCACACAGAAAACTCCCAGGACCTTCTAGCTGTGAGGCGACGGTGCCAACCACTGTATCATCGTACCACCCAGATCAACAGGGTGTTGTCTGAAATATATCTTAGATGCTTTGAAAAATTTTTGTAGGTTTAAACTTATGGAACAACATAACACTGACCAGTAGAAAATGTTTTCTCCATTGTCCTATGTTCTTGTGTTTATTCTGTGCAGCATCTAGAATAAATACTTGCCAAGTCTCTCCATATTGTGCAACCAATGTGTTTCATCAAAGACCTGCAAGTGTTTCCTGTGTTTTTCTAAGCTTTTAAAGATAGAGCCAGTTTATACACTTACAAACTTCTGCTGTGAAGATGACTGCTGCTTCTGCTGCCACTGTGATGACATCTTTGTGGTCATACTGCAACTCAGGACGAAGCGTTAAAACTTCTTTCAGCTCAAGAATGAGACACAAACAAACTATTTACATTCTACAATAAGAAAATTAAAAAGAGTTTATGTTAAAAGGTTTTTTTTCTCTCTCATTGCACTGATCACTGATCTTGTCTGAAATAATCAGCTCTTGAGATGACCGTCATGCCCTCCACCACTGCTTAGCTGTCAGTCCTCGCTCCTTTTCCCCTTCATGATTGAGATGTGTGGGTGCATGTAGGTGAGAAGATGCCATTGGATAATCAGCTGGAGGGCAGAGTGGGCTCATCTGTTTGTTGCTCTGTGTGTCATAAAAGAAGGGCTTGGTTCATCATTTGATTCTGAACCGTTACACTATTCACTGTTAGTCAACTCAGACCAGCTTCAGCTCAGTTGCTCTGCTCTTTTTAACCGTCACTCTCTTGCCTAGTTCTCTGTGATGCTTCCCGTTAGATTCCTGCCTCAAACTGACAGCATTCCTCACCCACCTGGATCCTGGTTCATTGTCCCTCACTCTCTGTTCACACCACAACCTGAAGACACACATTCCCTGATTCCTCCAGTCACCTCCTCTGTCCTCATTCCCCTGACCACTCTCCTATGCCTCACTGCTAGCTGAGTAGTTAGTTTCAATACCTGCCTCAGAGTCGTTGGTAGCTCTCGTTGTTGTCTCTTGACATTGTATCTCTGCATAGACTGCCTTGTATGCCATTGTTATCTGCACCCCTAGTGCGTGTTCAGCCTTGTGATTCGGTTTCTGTGTATCGCACTGTGTGTGCAGTTCCCAAAGACTTTCCTCGCCCTGTGTTGCTTGGATCTGGTTACTTTCCTGCCTTGTTAAACATTTAGACACCTATGATGAGGTCTGTACTGTGTTAAGTAGTTCACACATCTAGCTTTGTGTCCCTTCTGGGCTTCTGTAGTTCCTCAGTGTAGGAGTAGTTCTGATTGTGCAGTCCCTGCCATTCCTGTAGTCTTCACTACAGTCCCACTCCCTAGTATTCCTGTGTTTGATTTCTTGTTGTTAATTTATTGAATAAATTGTTACATTTTTACTCTGTGTGCTGTGTCCTGTCTGTCTGCATTTGGGTCTGTATCCTTCGTATTTGACAATAACATTCAGAATGATTGGCTGATTACTTTTAGATGTGCAATATCAGAAACTCTGGGTATTTTATCTGTTGTTGTCTTACATGTGAATCCACATTTAAAATACAGTTTCTCATTGCTGTGTAGCAAATACATTTCTGGCTTTTAAAGAAAAGTAGAGCAGATGCCTGTTAGTATGCTACATGGACGGTCCAGGGGTTTGCCATGTTAAGAGGTCTACTGCCAACATGAATGTTTTCACAAAATGTCATGATGAACCAACAAGTATCTTTCTAATGAATGAAGGAAACTTCATTCAAACTGTATGGAGTTTGTTTGCTTGATACACGATTTCAGCTCATCAACAGTTAAAAGCTTCCTTCTCTTGGATTTTTTGTTTGTGATGCATGAAATGTTTTGAGTGGGTGACAGGTCTGGACCACTGGCACTCAAATATAGCAGCCAGGCTCTTACTACACGACCATGCTATTGTAATATTAGAAACTGAATATCTCACCTCCAGTGTTTGCTGAGGAATGAATCAGTCCATGTTGGACACATCTTCCCAAAACAATTTTCTCACACAGATTAATTTTTCCAGGATACAGTAGCCACTTACAGTTTGGGCTGTAGCCCCATGACTGCTCTTGAGGGGTGTCGAGCAGAGTGGTTAGAAATAGCACCGGATTTCTGGAGAAATTAGAACTTCCCACCATGTTTGGGCTCCATTGATGGAAAGCATGTACAGATCAAACACAGCAGGCTTGCTTGTGTCCCAGTTGCTGCAATTCTGGGTTCTGTGCTGTATAATTGCTGTGATGGTAACACTACATTTCCAAATGGTTTGTAAATTTCCTGTCTTTGTGGGCCCAGTCCACCTGCATGTCTTGTAAATGATATCATCCTGCCGATGAGAAATCTGACCTATTTGTAATTTGCTGATGTTGTGTCACCACTCTTTCTCACAGTTTCCTCATCTTGTTGGGATTCTTCATGGTCATAGCTCATTTTTAGTTTTCCAAAGGTGGGTGCGTTTCCTCCCTTATGCATATCAGCTATGTTACCATGTTGCTGCAGTCTATAGGGGGATTTTACAGATGGAGGCTGGCCCAAATAGAACACATTTAACAGCAATTACCCATCAGTTTATCATTGTTGTTAAGATATTTTTATGTTCACTATAGTTTCCAAGACAGTTACATTATAAAACCCTATACACAGGTATAGATAGGTATGTAACAACAACTGACTGCCTATAGCCTCAAGTACTGAGTGAGGAAGTCATTTCCTTGTGGCAGTAGAATCCTTTTATGGATCTTTGGAGAACAATATGCATCACATGAATATAAATGAAAATCTGACTACTCCTTGATGCTTTGGACAGAACACTCTAGTGTGAATGGCCTCCACCTTGTACAAGCTGCAAATTAAAACAGGAGTTTTCGTCTGGTATAAGTCAGTATAGTTTGTGTCCCACATCTGAGAATGACATGAATCTTTAGGAAACCAGATGAGTCATTCTAACAGTTCCCCTTCTACATGCTTATCTCTAAGACCAGAGAGTCCAAGTTATGTTATGCAGCATGACTTGCCAAATAGTTGACAACACATCGTAAAAATAACATGTTTGCCTCTTTTGTTAAAGGTGTGGGTGATTTAAAAAAAAAGTGTTTTAAGGTCTCTAATGATAAATTTAATTTTCATGTGTTTGCCTCCTAGTACCACAGTAATGTGTAAAACAATACAAAGAGTTTCAAGACATAAAGGCATGGATGACCTTTATGAAATTTGCAGACAAAAGGAAAGACCTTGTTCAGCCGCATCTGCTGGGAGAAACAGAAGTGTACTGCGTTAGTTACCTGAGTATGGTCAAATCAGAGGACAGGTTTACATATTAAGGTTAAGACCCTACAGTGGTGGAAAAAATTTTCGGACACCCCATGCATTTGTGAATTATTGCATTAAGAATTTCTTCATATATATATATATATATATATATATATATATATATATATATATATATATATATATATATATATATATATATATATATATATATATATATATATATATATATATATATATGTATGTTAATTTTCACCATAAAAAAGCTAATTACATTATGAGCACACTTACAAGTCAACAATAAATAAACTAAAACCCCGTGTTTTGATACCATGTAATAGTTTAGACAGAATGCAGCTTTACAGTTTTTAACCCAGCTTTTGAGCTCCTCTACAAGAACACATTGAGTGGAAAAGGAAAACTCTCATAAAACTACAATTCCCACAATGCCACCATGTGGCGGAATTCACGTGATAGGATTCATCCGCCTCATGTGACCACAGTGACCCGCAAACATGGCGGATGTAGACGCAGTGAAGTCTTTGAGCGGTCTTCTGAATGGAATAGCTCAAAAAGTGTATTATAACAACAGCGACATCACAGAGGAGCTGCTGAAAACGGAGCTTTACCCCGAGCTGCCGCAGGAGGAGTTCAAGGCTTTGCACGAAAAAATGAAAGGCCTCCTAAAGGTAATAAAAGTCTTCAGCTCACACAGAAATGTTAGCTACGCTGCAGCCTTTTATCTGCATGTTGAACAGCAGCAGAATTTTAACTCCTTAAAACGCAAATGGCCGCTTTTTGTGATTATGTATTTATGTTTGTTTTTTAATCTTCCATTATGTATAGTTTGGACTTTTAGCAGAAGCTGTTGTGCTGTTGCAACAAAGATTAACTAAAAATTAAAAGAAGAAGGAAAACGAGATTTTGAAAAAAATGTAGAAGTAGATTAAAAGGTTTTCAGATAAGGAAATACAAATCTTGACTGGTTTAAATGTGTGGCATCTGTTCCCACTGTCTCTTCCTGCATGTCTCTGCTGCTGTCAGCAGGGGGCAGCACGAACATAAAGATCACCTCTGGGTTCAAGTTTAGGAGCTCAGTGATCTCTGCTACACAAGCATTGATTTACGGGTTTTGACTTGTCCAAAAACTACACAATATTCAGATATAATGCCTTCATAACTGGTGCAGCTCAAAAATTTGAATATAGAGAAAAATTTTTTTTTTAGTAATTTAATTCAAAGTAGTTTTCATTTATTCTACCTTAATTACATCTAAAGTTTTTAAGATTTTGATGGTTGTGGCTTACAGCTCGTGAAATTTAGAAAGTCACTATTTCAAATTATTGGAATATTGTTTAAGATCAATAAAAAAAAGGGAAAATGAAAAATGATTAAACTTTTGAATAGTAGTAGTAGTAGTTCATTTGTGCATGCTACACTTTCTTGGGTTGGGGCTCCTTCACCAAGAATTGCATGAGTGCAACGGGCCATGGAGGTGATCAACCTGTGGTACAGCTGTGTTCCTGAAGCTCAGGTTGCTTTGATAGCAGCCTTCAGCTCATCTGTAATTTTTTGGATTGGGTGTTCCTCATCCTTCTCTTCTGTGGTTCAGGTCAGGTGAGTTCTCTAACCAATCAAGCACAGTAATACCATGGTTAGGGCATTACCATTTAGTTGTAATTTTCACTGTGTGTGCAGGTGTAAGTCCTGCTGGAAAGGGAAATCTGCAGCTCCACAAAGCTTGTCAGCAGATGGAAGCATGAAGTGCTCTAAAATCTGCTGCTAGACGCTGTGTTGACTTTGGACTTGATAAAACACAGCGGACCAACACTGGTGATAGCAGTGAAGATTGGTTGTATAAGAATGACAGTGTTTGATTTTGTTTAGTGGAGATGCTGCTACTCTGTGCTGAAACTCATGGTAGTTTTTTTTGCAAATATTTTTGTGGAATTTGGTCAGAATTGTTTGGTATCAGGTGGCCTGGTTGTTAGCATTATTGCCTCACATAAGATCCCCGGTTCGCTTCCCGGCCTGGGCATGGGATCTTTCTGCATGGAGTGTGCATGTTCTCCGTGCTCAGTGTAGGTTTTCACCGAGTTCTCCGACTTCCTCCCACAGTCTAAAAACATGCTGAGGTTAATTGATGATTCTGAATTGTCTGTGAGTGTGTTTGGATGTCTGTCTGTGTGTAGTCCTGTGATAGACTGGTGTCCCTGCTGGAATAGACTCCAGCCCCCCATGACCCTACATAGGATTAGACAGTGTATAAATCATGAATGGATGGATGTGTGGTGCAGATTAGGTGACAAAAAATATGTTTTTTGTTTTTGTCAGGATTGATATAGTACCACTTACTAGTGAATCAACAACACTATATGGAACCAAGTAGAAATTGTAAATAAAAAAAAAATGTATCAAAATGTACAATTAACCCCAAAACAAAAGCCTTAGTGATGATGGACTATTACTCATGATTCACAACCAATCAGACAGTGCTAGGGGAGCACAGCTTGTGACCACAGATGGAGAGAGGCAGCTGCATCAGAGCTTGGGTAGCGCTTCTTTAAGTTAACTTCATCCAGAATCTTAATTAGCAAAATGCTAAATATCTGATCTTATTATTAGCCATGCCAATAATTGGTCAACCCTTATCATATTAAAGGCTTTTGTATATGAACATTTATCACTTTTCAATAGGTAGATTAAACATACAGTTGGTGGAATATCTAATGCTTGAATTTTTGTATCTTTAAGATCCTGACAGACAGTGGTCAGCCATTGTGGTTTGGTGTGCAGAACTGTAGAACTCTGACTTTGAGTCACACCTTACCTGATCCTCCTCCCACTCTCTTCCTCCATCTCTCAGTCCATTGCCACAGCAGACATGGACCACGCCCAGCTGGAGGCCTTCCTCACAGCACAGACCAAGAAGCAGGGTGGTGGTGGTGTGAGCGCAGAACAGGCCGCTGCCCTTTCCCGCTTCTGGAAGAGTCAGCACATTCGGGTGAGGGAGAGCTTGCTGGCTCAGAGCCGCTGGGAGCCCAGCCTCAGAGGCCTCTCCTGGAGGGTAGACCTCCAAACCGCCACCAGCCGTGGGGATGCAGCCCACAGTGGCCCGGTCGCCCTGATGGAGCTGGAGCTCGGCAGAGTGGGACAGGTGAGGCTGACATCCGGTTTGTCCTTTGAAACTCAGTAAGTTTTACTCTTTGATAATGTGAACGGGCCGGTGTGACCTCAGAGAGAGAACACTGACAGTAGCAGCTAGAGAAACAGAGTGAGCTGCTGATTTATGTTTGGCTGTTTTTATTCTCCTCAGAAATAGTTTCTAGTAGTGACATTTAAACATACATTAAGCACATAGTCAACTAAAAGTCAGAAATTTAAAACTGACAAATAACTCCAGTTGGGGCACAATGTCTGAGTTGGTCACTGGTTAAAAGATGAACCTACTTAAGACACTTCAAACTGTGATTTCTGTAGGTGGTGTATTCACATTAGAAAAATGACAAAGTTTACACCAAAAAATTCTGTTATACCAACATGTAGACCAGGGGTGTCAGACTCATTTTAGTTCAGGGGCCACATTCCGCCCAATTTGATCTCAAGTGGGTCAGACAGGTAAAATCACAACATAATAACCTATAAATAATCACAACTACTAATTTTTCCTTTGTTTTAGTGCAAAAATGTTCACATTTAAGGAATTATGTTTGTACAAACATTATGAACAACCTGAAATTTCTGAAGAAATATAAATTCAATTTCAACAACATTCAGCCTCAGTTTATTATTTCCACATTACAACCTACAGATCACAGAGTGTCTGCAAAGGAACACAACATTTAGTCACAGATATCTGGAACTGAACGATTTAGTATTTTACTTCATGATCAAAGTGACAAAAGTTAGACAAAAAAAAGACAAAAACAAGACAAAATATTACAAAAATGAGATAAAATGACAAAAGTGAGATGACATAAGGACCACCTCATTTGATTTTGGCAGTGATGCGGCTTATACTATGGATCCACAGATTTGTTACACATTTGTGTATCATTGTGAGATGGCGGCATGGCGTCACTGTAACCATGACAACAAATGAACGCTACATCAGCTGCCTGCTGACGATAACATGATTGAGATCCTACTACAAATCCACAGCTGTGGACTTATCGGGACTTATTCGTTGGAAACGATACAAGGAACAACTGATTAAATTGTGGGGGTGTTTCTGAGTCCCATCAATTCCTGCTGCCTGCTACATATTTAGGTCACACTATTCGGTATCTGTACATAACGTACACATGCATAACACACGCCTGTGCTCAGCACAAGGTCATTTTGTTTGTGGGTACATCTATATTAAATGGACACATTCTATGCTGCTGTGATTTCTGATCATCAGTTACTAAGAAAAAAAGAAGTACTGCATTTCTGACAATGCCATACGGGGGAATGAACAGCCTTGGAGGAGTACTACGTTCTCTGAGTGCTTTTCTAGTTTATATAGTGTAAGTTCACAACATATGTTATTAAAGGCACTTCTTATAGTGAGGTTAATACCTTATAAAACTTATAGAGAGAAACGGAAAAAATGACTGTGGATTATTTTGGCCTGTAAAGATAATCAGTTGAAAATGGCAGGTGTTTATTATGCAGTTCTTGTTTGAAAACATTATTTATCTTTGATGCAGAAAAGAAAAGATTTCACCTATTTAAATTGAGATTTTCTGACCTTTTTCTGCAGACATGTATGATCATGTGTGTGTTGAGATTCAGGAGAGACCTCCTCTGTGAAAATGTTCATATCTTATACAAGTTTATCATCTATTATTTTTTTCCAACCTACAAGCCACATTTTTTTTTTGGATTACTGTTGATGATTTGTTGTTGCACTAATTCTGTAGTACCAGATAAATACCTAAATCCATACTTTGTAAGTAATCCTGCTTCTACAATGAGAGACTGGAGTATGTTGATGGATTTAGTTTTTTGACTATGCTGTGTATGACTGATTGGTCTAAGAAGTTATTTTCATGTTTATGTCAAAGCCAAATGTTGGAAATCCGTTTGTTTGGGAAAACCATTGAAAATTACATTTTTATTGTCTGGTTTGTGAAATGCTATGGACGCTATAGGCCCCAGATGTTCCAAGCAGATTATCTTGTGTTGTCGTCTGAGAGAGCGAGTATGTGTCTGTTGCATCGATATTTTGAGCGTAGTGACTCTCAGCAAACCTCCACCATGAAGCTCAAGCCAGTACAAGTCAGGGGTCAGCTTTCCTCGTTCCTGCTCTGGCCTTAATCAGACATGCTTAAGCTACCAGACTTTCCTATATGCACAGCTCATTTCTACTGCTTCCACTTTGCCTTAGAGTTTGCATCATATACTGCATTTTTAACCAGAAGCAACGATGCTTCTACCTGCAGCATTAGAGCTTTAGCTGCTGCTGTAATACTTCAACCTGCTGCATTCACGTTTCTGATGATGAGGTCAGCAGAAAACTAATACTGGGGTGAACTTCAAGATAGAAAATGTCAGTCACAATAAAACGCTACGTTAAAACAAATATATCCATCCATCCATCCATCCATCCATCCATCCATCCATCCATCCATCCATCCATCCATCCATCCATCCATCCATCCATCCATCCATTTCCAGTTCTTCCTGGGGGATCCTGAAGCGTTCTCAGGCCAGATGAGATATATAATCCCTCGAGTGAGTTGTGGGTCTACCTTGTGGTCTCCTCACAGTTTCACCAAAGGAAGTCACCCAGGAGGCATCATTGTCAGATGCCAGAACCACCCCACCTGTGGACTCTACTCTGAGCTCCATCGAGATGTAATAATATATTTGTAAATAAATATATTTACAGTTATTTGATATTACCAAATATGCAAAGCAAGTTTATGAATAAGAGTAAGAAAGAGTTCAGTCATGGGATTTATAGCTTATCCTGTTTTGTTCCATGAGAGGGTAAATATACAATTGAGGGACTTTTGAAGTCCATGGGATATATCTTGCATACATTTTAATTAAAAATAAAAAATCTAAGGCTTTTTATGTTCTCTATCATCATGTCTTTACAAATTCCATAATTATTTATTATGGAAATAATCACTTATTAATAAAAAATGACTGGATATCACTAAAATGTCAACTAAATAACCGTTTGAGTTTAATAACAACCACCTTCTAATTAGCTAAACAATAATAAAATGAGCTGATTCAAAAATAGTTTTGATTGTGTTTTTATTAAGTTGAGATAATCATGACAGATATTTCTTTTTGGCAATATATTAAATTTTATATGGAAAATAACAAATTGTATCTGTGTCCCAGAAATCACTTTCAACTAAGTTTCCCATTACAAAAACACCTCTCAAGGAAGTGTGTTAATTCCAGATCACATGACCTGCTCCACATGATGTCATTTCCTCCTGAAGAAAAGACTGACAAGACTCCAAGGCTTTCTTAGTTATTTAATAGAAAGTAGTGTGTGAGTCAAATGTGGATTTATGGCATGTCAACAGGTTTGCTACAATATATTGAGAAATAACTTGTCGTTTCAGTTTTACTCAATTGTGTGTGTGTGTGTGTGTATATATATATATATATATATATATATATATATATATATATATATTTGGAAGAATATTTCTGTAAAAACGCCATGTGGTGTGTGGTTATAGGCAGCCATGTTGATTTTAGGCCCGAAAACAGCTAAAATGTCAACTATGATACAAAAAGTCTCACAATTATATATTGACCCGAGGGCTCTTTATATACAGTAAATGCACACAACAAAATGCAGAGTGGACAAGCAATAAAAACAGAAACTCAAAGATCTAAAAAGACAAAAAGACAACAAAAAAGACACGTACCTCATCCTAACAGCAGTTCATAGTGTATCAGATGGTAATATTGTATAAATACAGGTTAAACAAGCCTGAACTTCAGGCATTCTTCACTATTCAGTTCCAACACTGGTTAATAAACATCACAGGGAGCTCAAAAGGCACAGTTTGCATGACTTCAGTTGATTCATTGTGAGTTTTCACTCATTTACTCTGCTGTTATTTACTGCCATGCTGACAGAATCTGTTACAGGTCAGATTTATGAGAGTTGTTGATAACAAATTTTGGACAAAATGTTAATACAAGCTAAAGTTCAGTTTGTTGTTTCCTGCTGTTGGGAAATTTTTTATTTTACTGTTGATAAAAGCCTGATCTGTTTACAGAGGTCAAAGCTATGTTTCTGCCATTTTAAGTGTTTTTTAAAGACATTTTTTAGAGATTATTCATGTCCACATTTCACTGTCCCAGCAGGTTATTAGCAATAGTGAAGATTGTGCATTTGGATGTTTCCAACAACCAATCACCGTAGATCACTTTTCTGATCAAAAAGTGACTATTAAAATAGCAACAGGCAGCCTAGTAACAATGAAAACACATTTTATGTTACCAGAGTTAATAAAAACATGATGTCAGCTATGCAATCAGCAGATTTAAACTGACAAATGTTAATTGTTTATGGGACTTTATGGACACACGTTTGCCCTCAAATACACATCCATGACTCGGAGAAAGCAGGTCAGCAGACTAGAGCAGCACTCACTCTGCTGCATTGCACCGAGCTAATGTAGGAAACACATACTATAATTAGTCCATTCATTTTGAACCTAATTATAGCCACAAAGCCTGAAGGCTGCAGAAGCAGGGGGTAAAGTGTAACATTTACCCACCAAAGTGTCCTTAAACCGTTAAATCCCAGAGGAGCTGGATGACACGATGCCCGTCATCACTGTGGAGTAACCCTTTTCTAAACTTCAGACTAGAAATTAGGCCGAAATGTTTCTATTTCTGCTTTAACTTTATTATTTTTGATTAATCAACCAGTCAAATGCCAAAAAATAATTATCAACAGTTCTGATAGTCATTTAAAGTGTGCCATGCAGAATGACTTCATCTGTAACCATCATTTGATTGCCATTTCTCTTAATGTGAATATTTGCTATTTTTCTCAATGACTTCCAAGGTAGAGGGTTATTGTTTAATGAGTCAAGAATCAGTTGATCAAGAAATAATATAATAACAAACTCCAAACGTTAAAAACAAGCTGTTGAACATGAGTCTGTGATCTCTCCTCGGAGCTCTGTAGTGGTCGATACTGATTATAAAACTGGTCTGACAGGGTAAAAAACTCAACAGCATGAAAGATTCTCATGTGATTTTTTGGACCAGATTGCCTACCACTAGTGGGTCCCTCACACACCTCATGTTGAGTTTACGTTGCCCAACATTACTTATTACTTATTATGGTTATTTCATTAGTGTTAAATGACAAGAATCTGAATAATCATGACTAAACATGACTTGAATCAAACTTTAACCCATGATTTCTGCCTAAATCAGTTCAGATAGAGTTTAATTTAAAATATTGGTGAAGACAACAACTCCCGTGATCCCACACTACTTCACAACCACATCAGACCGCATCTTTTATTGTCGTTTCGACTGAGTGACTCCTACCGGCCAAAATAACACAATGTGTTTGAAGTGTAGTAAGGTACAGGTGCTCCCTTTTGATTTTTTCCACGTTACTATTCCAGTCTTTTTTACTTCCTTGTTTTCAGATAGTTGTAGATTGAAGGATTACCTGTGAAAATAGGAAATTTATTAGAAATGGAAATGATCATCAGTTGCGGCCCTAACATGTTGAATCTGTCTAGAATGCAAAACTACAAATTTTTATTGACAGAAATGTCACTGAAATGTTGCACAGGTGGGGCATAAAAGCTCTGACTGTATTTCAGTCATCATCTCACCATCTGTTTCTGTGATAAGCAATCTTAACTGACGTATTTATTGAACAGCATACAAACTAATAAGGAAGCAGCTGCATCTGTGGACACCAGGAGAGGTCTGACCTTTACAAAGTCAGTCAGGTTCTACTTCTAGCTGAAGCAGACTTGATTCATTTTTAAGTGGAATGCAGTGAACAGAAGCTTGTGCTGCTCTTTCAGACTGTAGAGCAATATCTGACCCTGTGGGACACCCTCAGCTATTAAGAAGATAATGGTGGGAAAAGTGATAAAATTGTCTAATTTTAGGAATTTTTTTTAAAGATAAAGGGTTTCAGAGGGTGAATGTTCAAAATTAAAATTGATGTAAATGTTCAAATATGAATTGCATTAAAAGTATGTTGTCCTTGTAACCAACCACAGTACTGCAACAAAATCCCTGGAACCCCACCCAAAGTATTCCATCATCTGTCTGATGCTAAGATCTCTTGATGGTCTTCACTGTCAGAGCTGAGATTTCAGCTCCTATAGCCTCCACTGTAAACAGACTAATTTAATACCATCTTGGAATAAAATGTCTTCTTTGTTACTCTGCCAAGGAACACAGCAGAGTTATGTGACAATCAGTGCATGTTTGTCTGTTCGCAACATTACTCAAAAACAGACTAAATGAAATTTTCATGGAAGGTCAGAAATGACATAAGGACCAAGTGATTAAATTTTAGCAGTGATGCGGCTTATAGTCTTGATCCACAGATTTAGTACAGATTTCTGCATCATTGCGAGATAGCGGCATGGCAACACTGTAACTATGACAACAAATGAAAACTACGTCAGCTGCCTGCTGACGATCACATGATTGCAATACTACTACAAATCCACTGCTGAGGACTTATCGGGACTTATCTGTCGGAAATAGTACAAGGAACAGTTGATTAAATTGTGGGGGTGTTTCATCAATTCCCGCCGCCTGCTACATATTTAGGTCACATGATTCAGTATCTGTACATAACGTACACATGCATAACACACGCCTGTGCTCAGTGCAAGGTCATTTTGTTTGTGGGTACATCTATATTCAATGCCCACATTCTATGCTGCTGTGATTTCTGATCATCAATAACTAATAAACAAATGCTGCATTTATAAAAAAAAAAATGAAAAAAAAATGCTGCATTTCTGACAATGCCATATGGGGGAATGAACAGCCTTGGAGGAGTACTGGATTCTCTGACTGCTTTTCTTGTTTTTTTTTCTCTCTTTTTCAGGACTCAGAGTTTGTGTGCCTGGAATTTGATGAAGCCAAAATCAACCAGGTGCTGAAGAAGATGACTGAGATCCAAGAGAGCATTGACAGAATTGTTCACCGTACCTGAAACTGTGAGAAACTTTATCTCGGACAGCTGAGAGACAGTGATATGTTCCTCTGACTGGACGACGATTCCAGCCGTCTCCTCCTGCAAACTGCTGCTCTGTTGGCTCTGTTTCTCCTTCAACAGCGTCACACAGAAATGGGAGTGTTTAGACGGATGTAAAATGGCTTTTACGCTTGTTTTCAGACTCTGAAAGGACATATTGTACACAAAATGTATTTGCCATTCACATGCACCTTACATTTAAACATGTTCACACGTGATTCTGCCGAATCTGACTTATTGGTCGAACAAAAGTTTTGTTTTCTTTCTTAACATACCGTAATCAAAAGTGCTAGAGTGTTTTTATATCTGGATCATACTTTTGCAGCCGTCCTCTGACAGGTGGAACGCTCCTCTCTGATTATGGAATAGCAGCATTGAACGAAGAGAAGACGTGCTCAGTGAAGAGACTGAAGTTATCGGACTTCATGCCAGACTTTTGTGGTTATGGAATGAAGCAAAATCGAATCAAAAGTATTTAAAATAAATGCTGAAGTGTCATGTAAAAACATATGACTAAGTTTCAACCAGCTAAATGTAACAAAAATAATCAGCCTGAAAATGGTTCACCTGGTCCAAGAGTTTGTTTGATCTGAATGACCTTCATGCCTTATATTTACATCACACCAAGCATGTGGTCCAGTGCAAGTGTGTGACAAACATCGGCATAAGTGACATGCTTTTAACATGAATGTGGACATTTTAACTTTAATATCAGCATTTTGCTCAGAGTTTATTCCACTATAGACTAATATTAACTGTCTTGTGCTATCACCCTCTCTGAATACTAAAACACTTGGAATATTTAGCTAAGATCTAATTACTAATGCTAGCAGATACATTACTAAAATATCCAGGTCAAAATAATTTTGTAGAACTCTATTCATCCCTGTAAGAAAAATGACATTTGAAAGCATAATACTGAACTGGCAGTTGATATTTGCTATGTTTGAATTAAGTTCCCCACAGTAGGAACTCAGTGGAACAGAAGTCATTGCACCCGTTATCACTGAAAATCAAAGCTTTGTGCAAACAGCGCGGCTCATTCCATACCTCCTGATTACTGCTTCAGCTGTGTTTCCACGGGTCTGAACTCGCTCTTGCTGTGTCCTTTTTCATCTTTCTTTCAAGGAGGTTGTTCAGTTCCTCTGTCAGTTCTTTTCTATATGGAACCATGATGCAGACATGCAGATCAACATAAAACAGAATGTTCTGGTGATCACAGCTCATTTTCTAACCATGGTCATGCAGTAAAGCTAACTGGAAATAGTTTTACTCAATGTTGTTTCATTGGTTACTGTTTTTTCCCCGTGTGTATTCACTTTGTTTGTTGCATTCTGTTTCTACTTCATGGCCTGTATTTTCAATAAAATCATCGCTCACAAGAGGAAATACTCTACTTATCAACTTAGAAATAATGCAGTTCACCTTCCACTCATAAAAGCTTGTGTGTGTGTGTGTGTGTGTGTGTGTGTGTGTGTGTGTGTGTATGTGTGTGTGCTGTCCTGTTGCTGTAAGATGGTGTCAAACTCCAAACCTGTGTTCAGGGAACTGATGAGGTTAAGAATTGCTTGTGTAGCCTATAAAAATGTACACAGCAATCCAGTGGAAAGATTTGCTTCATTTAAATGAATACTTATGCACATTCATTAAATGTAAAAATAACACCAGATTTTATGACTCTTTCACTTGTTTTTCTAAGGTAGTAATCAGGGTGGAGGCTGGATTACTGCTACATATCTGACATGTAGTAAAAGGCTGATATCGCCTTGATAAATAAACCCTTAGGTAAGTTAAAGTTGAACCATATCAACATGGTGCAGATCACAGTTTTGCTTTCAGCTTTAATGTTGCATTTACAACCACACACCAGTAAACTGGATTAAGTATCCTTACAAGTTTTATTTGGTTGTTTAAGAGAGAGAGGTGGTAGAAAAACTGCTTAATGTCAGTATGTCTCTGTTACTCCGCCAAGGAACACTGCAAATTTATGTGGCGATTGGTGTTGGTTTGTGTGTCCGTCTGTGTGCAGTGTTGCTTAAAAACGAACAACTGGATTTGGATGAAATTTTCAGGTAAAATCAGAAATTACAGAAGGAGTGAGTGATTAGGTTTTGGCAGTGATGCAGCTTATAGTCTGGATCCAAGGATTTATTAAAGATTTCTGTATCATTGTGAGATAGCAGCACAGCGTCACTGTAACTATGACAACAAGTGAACACTACGTCAGCTCATGATCACATGATTGTGGTCCTGCTACAAATTGACCTCTGTGGACTTGTCAGGACTTCTCCATCAGAAATCATACAAGGAACAATTGATTAAATTGTGGGGGTGTATCCGAGTCCCATCGATTCCCGCCGCCCGCTACATACTTTGGTCACATGATTCGGTATCCGTACAGAACGTACACATGTATAATACACGCCTGTGCTCAGGGCATGGTCATTTTGTTTGTGGGTACATCTAAACGGACACATTCTGTGTTGCTGTGATTCCTGATCATCAGTAACTAATAAACGAATGCTGCATTCTTACTTTCAGTGGAGCTGTTTGTTAGCTCAGCATGAAGGGACGCTCTTGAATGTGAGAGCTAAACAGAAAAAAACGTGAAATTAACTGTGAAAACTATTCAGTATTCCAACCTAATTGCAACACAAATCATCAGTATGTACAGGCATGGTCAAAACTGTTGGTACCCTTAAAGGTCCCATAATTTTGGCTTTTTGAACTAATTAATAATACATGTCTCCACTTGGTTTCTTTCAGTTTTTTAACTCAAAACACTTACAAGGATGGTTCATTTCTACATTACTGTGTCAGCCCTGGTTTTAGGGCTGTTCTAAATGGGCTGTTTCGCTCTGAAAAGCAATCAGCTGGTGTTGTCCAGAACCCCCATCAGGAAGGACAAATAGGCTACATGTTTGACTGACAGTCACTTTTAGCTGTATGGGTACTGCTTAGTAATCAGCTGAGTCAAATTCTTCCTGCCTTGTAAAGCTGGGAGGCTAACTAGTTGTTGGCGGGAATGTCCTCATATCTGAACGTTGCTTCACTCCAAGTTTATAACAACCACAAAACACAATAAAAGAGACCTTTAAACGGCTCTGAAACAATGATCTGTTCTTCCTGAAATGTGCTGAGATTAACAGCTGTTTCGTCACATTCTTAGAAGAGTGGAGTACCTTCATGGCAGCACTCAAAACACTTTTTCTAAAATGACCAAGAATAAATTGTTGCTATCTCTTGAAAATGGTGGTTAATCAGTGGACTGTAGTGATATTTCGAGCAAACTATTATCTCACTAGTGTCATAAGTATCTTCAACTTTACGTTCAATGAAGTGAAGTCCTTGCTGACCAGTTTTTGGATCACTGAGTTTAATTACTCTTCATTAAACCTAACCCAACATTAAAGCCCCCTGTATAATGTTGTGTAGGTTCCCTCAGCGCCGCCAAAGAAGCTTTGGCCCTCTGTAGAATGGACGCATAACATCTGGGGGAGTTCTGTGGTGTAGTTTCAATGTTGTGGCTCTTCATTGTGCACATCAAAACACCAAGGAACAGATGAGAAAACACTGGAGGATTTGGAGGTGATCGAATATGAGTCCTGATCTTGACACAACCTGACATGTCTGGAATCAGCTGAAACTGTCAGCTGGGGGAAGACACACAGAAAACCTGAGAGAATTTGAACAGCTGGCTCATGAAAAGTGAAAATGTGGCATTAGCAATAAAAAAAAAAAACCACTTGCTTACAGGGATTTCCTCAGACGACAGTGCTACAAAATATGAGGTTAAAGGTCCACATATTTTTCTCAGTAATTTTTATTTGTTGTATTTTTTAAAAAATAACAGGTTTGTAATGTAAGTTTGTTTCCACTGAACATCCTGAATGATGATGATCATGAAGTAGTTTTAAAGATCTTTAATCACTTTCAGATATCTGAAAAAAGATACACTACCGTTCAAAAGATTGGGGTCACCCAGACAATTTCATGTTTTCCATGAAAACTCACACTTTCATTCATGTGCTAACATAACTGCACAAGGGTTTTCTAATCATCAATTAGCCTTTCAACACCATTAGCTAACACAATGTAGCATTAGAACACAGGAGTGATGGTTACTGGAAATGTTCCTCTGTACCTCTATGTAGATATTCCATTAAAAATCAGTCCTTTCCTGCTAGAATAGTCATTTACCACATTAACAATGTCTAGACTGGATTTATTGTTCATTTCATGTTATCTTCATTGAATTTTTATTTTCTTTCAAAACAAGGACCTTTCTAGGTGACTCCAAACTTTTTAATGTTGTCTTCATGAAATAAAACTGCTTTTCTTTCAAAAATAAGGACATTTCTAAGTGACCCCAAATTAGTGCAGTTCTCTACGCATTCATTTTCAGTATAGAAACAGAGTTCAGCTTTATAACCCGTGTTCTTGAGCTGCTGTTGCACCTCTAACAAGAACAATAAATAAAATGTTTGACATCACATTTTGTTTGTTCTCATTTTGCCTTCAGCAGCAGAGCAAAAAAAACAGCAGCAATAATCTGGTGTCATGCTGTCATCGCTGTCCCTCAGCAATCAGATTTCACAGAGATATTTTTAGATTTAGGATGAATCGGAGTTTGATGATGAGGATAAGTGGGACGCCTGAAAGGTCAGAAGTTCAACCTCCAGGTTGCGTCAATCTGAACTCTATAACTGTAATTATGGGGCTTTGGTCTTTTTTGAGGCTTTTAACTGCACTACAGCAGTGGGAACAAAAAGCCTTTACTTACATTTTTACAGTTTGTTTATGTTTTTGAACTGTCTCCAGTCTGAAGAATTGTTCCTATCAACAACAAACTGAAACTACAATTCTGTACGCAACAAAACCAGGTTTTGGCTGGAGTCTTTAAGTTCCTTATAATCAGTCAAATTCTATATCTAAAGTCTTGGTCCAGATCAGCACCATCTGCCATGGTGACATGAAATTTGTCTCTCATTGACTTCCTAGCTCTGTTTTATTTGATTTTTTAAAAATTTTGTCATGAAAATGTTACAAAGTTCTGCAGACTTCTAGTAATATTTTCAGTGAAAAGGTTATTTTCTTTTAGTTCCAATGTTGTTTTCCTTAAAGGCTGAATCGTGTTCTCTAAAGACATTCTAAAAATATTGGAATAATAACCATTATTCACTCATTGGCCACTTTATTAGGTACACTTTGATAGTAAGAGGCTGGACCCTCTTTTGCCTTCAGAACTGCTTTAATTCTCTGTGGCCTTCTTTCAACAAGGTGTTGGAAACATTCCTCAGAGATTTTGGTCCATATTGACATGATAGCATCACACAGTTGTTGTTACATATAGGTTTCTATGACAGTGGACCAAACGGCATGCACGTACGCAGCGGCTTTCAGCTCTCCAGACTAATTTTATTCATTTTATTTATGAAAGCCTATTTATGGCGGTGCTGGACATGCTGTGCTTCTTGTTGTTTTTACAACAGTGACAATAAAGAACCTTTGAACCTGCAGATTTGTTGGCTGCACATCCATGATGCCAGTCTCCCATTCCACCAAATCCCAAAGGTTCTGTTGGATTGAGGTCTGGTGACTGTTGAGGCTGTTGGAGTGCAGTGAACTCATTGTCATGTTCAAGAAACCAGTTTGAGATGATCTGAGCTTTGTGACATGGTGCATTATCCTGCTGGAAGTAGCTTCAGAAGATGGTCCACTGTGATCGTAAAGGGATGGACATGGTCAGCAACAGTACTCAGGTAGGCTGTGGAGTTTAAACCATGCTCAGTTGGTACTAAAGGGCCAAAAGTGTGCCAAGAAAATATCCTCCACACCATTCCACCACCAGCAGCAGTCTGAACTGTTGATACATGGCAGGATGGATCCATGCTTTCATGGTGTTTATGCTAAATTCTGACCATCTGAATGTTGCAGCTGAAATGGAGACTCTTTAGACCAGTGTGTTTTCACCAGTTTTGGTGAGCCTGTGCAAATTGTAGCCCCAGGTTCCTGTTCTTAGCTGACAGAAGTGGTACCCGGTGTGGTTTTCTGCTGCTGCAGTCCATCTTCTTCAAGGTTGGATGTGATGTTTGTTCAGAGATAGTATTCTGTATTCTTTGGTTGTAACAAGTGGTTATTTGCGTTACCGTTGCCTTTCTATCATCTCCAACCAGTCTGTCCATTCTCCTCTGACCTCTCACATCAACAAGTCAACTACACAACTGCTGCTGGCTAGACATTTTCTCTTTTTGGACCATTCTCTGCAAACCCTAGAGATGGTTTTGTGCGAAAATCCCAGTAGATCAGCAGTTCCTGAAATACTCAGACCAATCCCCTTTCTTTCCCATTCTGAAGTTCGGTTTGAACTTCAGCAAGTTCTCTACATGCTTAAATGCATTGAGTTGCAGCCATGTGATTGGCTGATTCGCTATTTGTGTTAACAAGCAATTGAACAGGTGTTCCTAATAAAGTGGCCAGTGAGTGTACATTACCGTTCAAAAGTTTGGGGTTACTTAGGAATGTCCTCATTTTTTTAAAGAAAATCTTTTTTTTTCAATGAAGATAACATTAAATGAATGATAAATGCAGTCTAGACATTGTTAATGTGCTAAATGAAAAGTCCGTCTCTGGTCGCCCTGAAGCGGCAGCAGGCTGGGAGGAGCCGCGGCGCTGCGCACTGGAAGGACGCACACCTCTACTGCACCTTCACCACTCAGGGAAACACTGACGGGAGTTTGGCCACATTTAGTGAGTCCGACTCCACACAGTTATTGTTTACACGAGGACTATCGCCCGTTCAGATCAGCACCACCCTGAAGGTTGAGGAAGCTTTAATGCAGGTGCAGCCTGTTGATCAGCGCTGGAGCCCGAGGAACAGGAACCCGGAGGAAGGTTGGTACTACCACGGGAATAGCTTTGTAAACTTTATATGGCACGTTTGAATGGGGGATGCTAAAAATATTAAACAAATAGTAAAGAAATAAAAATAAAAGGGCTGATTTTTCCTGCTTCGAGACGTCGTGTTTAATCATAATTATCCGAAAAATCATTAGAGATCAGACCTCAGAGACATGTCTCTAGAACAACAGGACGAGTCTCTCAGCTCCATTCATTAGATACTGGCTAGAATAACAATCAGCAAGGTGTCAACCAGCTCCCCCAGCCAAATGACCTACTTAGACACACACATTACACATTATCACATTAATGTTTGCAATAAAGTCTGAGCTGAAGGTGAAAATGGGAGAATTCACCCCACAAGTCTCCAGAAACTCATACTAGTCACTGTGAAAGTTGTTTGTGAATAAATTCCTCCAAACCACAACACCACCTGCTCAGAACCAGGAAAACACCCTTCACAGGAAAATATTTTTGCAGCCTAATAAATTTCCAGCCTTTTATTGTAGCAAATGCAAATTCAGGTTGTTTTTTTTATTTTATTATTTTTTTTTAGTTCTTTATTACTTTAAGCATGTTCTTCAATAGCTCATGTTGAATATAATTATCCCTCAGCAGAGCTGGAGCCAGGCAGCATGACAGCGTTGCACAATGGGAGTGGGAGTTTAATGGGGACCTTGCAGCCAACGCAAAAGCAATTAAAAAGGGATCAGTGAGCAGGATTGAGCAGGAAAGAATTCATCCATACTCTCACCTGTGTAGATCAGAGCAATTTCTGCATGGAGCATGTTTAGTGTGGCTTTCAGAAAGTTACAAAAGTTTTCTGCCTCAAACCTGTTTTCCTGTCTGAGCACCTGATGGAAGCAGTTCACTGCTTTCAGACTGATATAGCAGCATTCAACAGACAGTTCACTGGACTTCACAGTGTTGCCACCATTGGTTTCTCCCTCTGATCAAGTTAAAATGCTCCTGAATAAACTAATATAGGAAAAAAATACACTGACTGTACTGCTGTTGCAACTGCGTCAACATTGCACAACGTAACATTTTACAAACTAAATACCGCATGTCGTAATACATCACTTACTGATTTTCTGTCCTAGTTTCACGTGTTTTGGTTCCTAAAAATTTGACAATTGGCTACAAAAAACACACAGGAATGTTACTGAAGGACTTTTAAGAAAGCATGTATAGTTGTTTGAATGTTTCAGTGCTATTGCTTGACACATGGCTTCTTAGACAGACTCAGTCATCAGCATGGAGGACATAAAACTTCTACAGAGATGTTTTGCCATTTATCACACTGTTTGTCAGCTGCTCCTAGCTGGAGGGGTTGTGTTTTGATCGCCCTTTCTGTTCCAAATATTCCTCAGTTGTTCTATTGTATTTAAGTTGGCAGACATACTTGGTGAGATTTTGCATTTTATTCTTCTTCAGAAACTCTTGCGTAATCTTTGCAGTGTGCTGTGGATCATTGTCAGGCTGTAATATTCCTCTACAGAGTGGGAGTCATCTTGTCAGCCAGTATTTTGATAATCTAGGCATTCATGGCGCCATCTATGAATGTCATCTCCCAACAACTTTTGCACTCATGTAGCCCCATATCATCACGCTCCCCCCACGGAGCTTCATTGCTGGGACTGTGCATTCACTCCTGTCCTGGACAGGAACACAAAACATACTGGACCCTGTCTAAGCCCAACAAATTCATCACAGTTGCACCTGATTAAAGAATGTGCTCTTAATATTCAGTGTTCGTTGCTGTAGTTTCGTCTTGCATTTTCTGCCCAAGAACAATATATTTTAGGTCATTATGCGCTGTCCTTCACACTGTCTGAGTTGTAAGGAAACTCTGATTTCCACTAATAACTCGTGTGCCATATCTGAACTACTCGTCAAATATTTTTCAGAGCTAGACTGTGCAAGTAGCACACAGTCTGTGGTAACATCTTAGAAGGACGACTCACTGTAGCTCTGAGTAGTTCTACTATAGCTTGTTTTATGCCCCCCGATTAATGCTGCAACTGAGTGATTTTTAGTTGCTCACCAATCTTCCTGGTGGATTATTGTGAAGGCTCGCTATCTGATCTTTCAATTTCTGTGGAAATTCTTTTCCATGTGGAGGTTCATCGGGGTTGCTTTACCTCTGTGTGATGAGTTCACATTATTGATCTACTGGTAGACCAAAGGCTTGGAGAGATGAAGGATTATTAGTCAGATCTCATCTGTTGTGGACTGATGATGATAGTACTGTAAAAACATCAGTGTATCACATTTTAGCTTACTGTACTACTGCCTCTTTGAACACATATTTGTAGCATTTAGCCCAAAACAATCATGCTTCTTCAATTCATGTAATTCACTTCCTTTCTGTTTCAGTGCCATCGTGTTAAATTCCTAATGGATCCAGAAACTTCAAAAACCTCCTCCATCCTGGAGCTCATCCATATGAGACCAGTAGAGGTGTGGGTGTCCATTACACTCAACTGACACATCATCTCTGCCTCACCACAGGTCAGTAATATATTAGTGATACTGTGCATGATGAGCTGTCCTGAACTGTCCTGTTCACAAAAAATACTTGAAATAATATAATTACAACAAATGAACAAAAAAGTGAATGAACACTTTTTTAAAATAGTATCAATGAAGGCAGGGTTTATTACGCAGCTATTAAATTAGATTACCTGTTCATGGCAATCCTTACCTTAAATTTATCTGTTTAAATAATACATTGATTGTTATAGCATTAATAGGTGTTCTAAAATCTCTTACTGTGTGCTGTGTGCCCAATAGGAAAGTAGCTACAGAAAGACTCATGGCATTAGGGGGGGGTAAACATTTTACTGCATGATTAGAATGTTTTGAATTTAATTGCTTCTAACTCGTGTTTTTTTTGCTCCAGCAAAGAGAAGTCTAACCTTTGTGACAGGAGATAAACACAGTCATTTTAACAGGACAAATATATGTATTGCTAACTGAACAATTAGACTGTGTCCTGTTTCCTGTTTCATGAACCAGAAGGTTATTAATATTAATGGGCTCTTTTGTATGTGCAATCGGTACACAATGCCACAGCCTGCTGCCAGTATACTGGTGTCATGTGCACGGCTGAATTGGAAACGTGTGATTCCTGTCTGTCACTGTTGAATGAAGTGGAGGAGGGAATGGATGAGATGAGGAAAAAATGTTCCTGGGTCCATTCCTGGAGGATTAGGGATGAAAATGTGGCCTTGTATGCTGTATGTGAGCTCTGAAACCAAACAGGGAGAAATCAAGCTTGCCATTGTCGCGCTGTAGCAGATTCTTCCAGTCTTTCTCTCGTTTAAGGTTCAAGGATCAACCTACTAAACTCTATGTTTCTGAATGTTCCTTTATATCCTGGCTTTGTCGTAAGTTTGCCCACTGTGGCCTGGATACTGCAGATATTTCCAACTGATTTTATGTATTTTTAAAAAGAAGTCTCTTGTCCTGTGTCTAGATGCAGAGGGGAAGCAATATGCCCGTGGCCCGCAGGAAAACAAGGCTGTTCTGTATGATGATAATGCTCAACATCTGCATTTGTGTCCTGATGGGTGTGACATGGAATCTGAGACGTGGCAATAGGAGCCACCAGAAGGTGCGAATTCCATCCAAGAGGTTTTGGCGCACACAGATACTGAGTGAATCGTTCTGGAACAAGGAGCAGCAGCGCCTGGACTTCCTTTACAATCCCATCATCAACTCTGCACTATCTGACGACTCCCTCGTTGTGCTTCCAGATTGGTTGAATGACACCGGACCACTCAACCCCTGTGATCCCGACTACAGAGTCCTCACGCAAATCTCGGACTACAACTCCTTGCCGCAGCGCTTCCAGGACTTTCTTTTGCACATGCGCTGCAGAACTTACTCCATGCTAATAAATCAACCCCATGTTTGTGATGAACCGCCGTTCTTGCTACTGGTAGTCAAGTCACTGATCCCACATTTTGACCGGCGGCAGGCCATTCGTGAAACATGGGGAAGAGCCGGCGTCTTAGCCAATCGGACTGTGGTGACGGTGTTCCTGCTGGGCAGCACTTTGCCGTTAGACAACTTTCCAGACCTGCGGATCATGCTGGGACATGAGGCGAAGCTTCACAATGACTTACTCCAGTGGGACTACAGGGATTCTTTCTTCAACCTCACCCTGAAGGAGGTCCTCTTTCTGGAATGGTTCAGTAAACACTGCCCTCAAGCTCAGTACGTTCTCAAGGGCGACGATGACGTGTTCGTCAACACCTTGCGAGTTATTGACCTTCTGGAAGGCTTGCCAGACAACAAGGCTAAGGATTTGTTCATAGGCGATGTTATCAGTAACGCAGGTCCACACAGAAACCAGAAGCTTAAGTACTTTATCCCAGAGAGTGTGTTTGTGGGCCAGTACCCGCCTTATGCCGGTGGTGGAGGATATCTGTTGTCTGGAGAGTTAGCAATACGCCTTTACAATATATCTCAGCAGGTAGTCTTGTTTCCCATTGATGATGTCTACACAGGGATGTGTCTGAGGAAGCTGGGTCTGGCTCCTACGAAACACACCGGCTTTAAGACTTTTGACATTGAGAAAAAGTACAGGTCCGCCCCCTGCATCTACAGGAGCCTGGTGCTGGTTCATAGCCGGACGCCCCAGGAGATTATTGAAATCTGGCCGTGGATTGTCAACCCTGAGCTGGACTGTCAATGAGTGCTGGAGTTTTCCATCATTTGTTTATACTGTTGATCTTTTGTCATTTTTTACAAACTTTATTCTCTTTAAAACAGTGTTTTCAGGTTGACTTTATTTGTCCGTTTAATTTGATATTTTATTCTATTGCTCAAACTGTAGTGTAATCATATAAATGTATTTGGAGAGTCACTACTCCAGAACCTGAATTTAATCAAATCTTCAGTATAAAGGGCATTACCCTCAGTGAGGCTGATGGAAAAACTGGATGTGCCTCAAGTATCAGCAAAAAGTACAAACTCCCTGAATGTCTGCTAACTGGACACATGCAAACATAAACATTTACATGCTAACCTCCCAGGTTTTGGCATGCTAGCTGGTTAACGTTGGTGTGCGCTGCTTTGTTAACACCGCATAGTTTGGAAAGTCTGATCTGGAAAGATGTGGATGTTGAGTACAACTGCTGCTGCAACTAACTAATATTTTCTTTTTTTTGATTAATCTATCAGTTATTTCCTTGTCTATAAAATGTCAAAATATGGTGGAAAATGTGGTTTAGTGTTTCCCAATGGCCAATATGATGTCCTCAAATGTCTTGTTTTCTCCACAACCTAAAGATATTCAGTTTAATGTCATTAAGGAAAACAGAAAATACACACATTTAACACATTGGAATCAGAGAATTTAGACTTTTATTCTTAAAACAATTCTCAAACTAAATTATTATTAGAACAGTTGGTGACTAGATTTAATATTTAATCAAATTTAATAATTGATTAATTAATCGATTAACCATTGCAGCTCTACTCCCATATTAGCTGCTACATATGCAAGGTGACAGTTAGTGTTTGTGTGTAACGCAGTTAATATACATTGAATTTGAAGTTAAATTTGTAGAGGTATCCCTCTGTTAAATGAAATATTGTTAAAACCTGCTAATAATGTTAAATCAAATGCAGATTGTCACTAATGTCTGTATAAATTGTCAGGAATTCCTCTGATATTAGTCATCCCAGTGATATTAGCATCATCATTTGCAATGCATTTCCTTTGTGCATATTTTAAAACGTTTACCACTGTTCGAGATCTTAATTATTTAAAGCTTAGTCCAAACAGTGTTAGAGCACAAACAGTATGTGTGTGAGAGAGAGAGAGAGAGAGTCTTTAAATAAGCAATAAAGAGTGTTTAGTTCACTTGAAACATTTTTTCAGCATCAGCTCATGAGTAAAGACCAAGCTGTGTCCTCTTTTCTTTGTTAATATTGTTTAAATCATTTTTGACACCCCCTGCTGCACCACACACACTCCCAAACCCACACATTGCAATACGTCTCGTTTTTGTGTATTGTATGTTTTTTTTTTTTAACAAGTAAAATTTTGGTAAATAATTTACAAGAGCCTTTGATTTCATGTTATCAGTTACAAAAAAAGTAGGCAAGTGGTTTATGTTGTCTCTTAATGTAAATTCTTTACTTGCATTTCTTTCATGAGCAGTTCTGACATGTAAAACTACATATGCTTTCTGCTACTCATTTTATTTAATTATTATTTTGTGTATAACAATCAGCATTTTCTTCTTGAGCCTGTCCTTTAACTAAGATGGCTTCTGCCTCACAAACACAGCTATGTAGGGCTTATTTTTTGCTTAGATGTGAGAGGATGTGCACAGACTTAATATGAAATACTACAGTGACCTCTGCTGGACAACACTGATACTAACAGCCAGGAAAAGGAAACGCAATCAGCTATTTGATGAAGTTCACCTGCTCAGGGAGAAAAGGAAAATAGCAGTTGAACTGAAGCTGAGAGGGTCAACTTGGCTTCATTTTTTCACACATTCAAGCAGTTTAGCAGAAAAAGTTTGGATAGTAAAAATGCCACGAAAGAACAGCTTGAACTTTAAAAGTGGCCTGCTCGTATTTCTATTAAAGTTTGCAATATTTTGGAAATACTGTGATGCGCAGGTAAGAAACCATCTTCTCACTGAAATCAGCTTGTTTTATTGGAACAGTCTAAAATGTGTGTTTTCTGTCTGTAGGTCAACAGAGAGGAATCCACCACGCCTCCATGTGAGTCTCAAAATGTTTCCTTTTAAATGTAAAAGTGTGGATTTACTGCTTATGTGTCCATTTGAAAAGCAACAGACAGCATCGGTGGTATGAGCGGACCTGTACAAGTAAATAAACAGACTGGATTTGCTGTAGAGAAGAATCATAGAAGCATGATTTAAAATTTACATCCTCTGTGATTTTAACTCTGAGTCTGATCATCAAAAAGTGCTTTTAAGTTTAATTGTTTTTACCTGCTAAATAACTTGTCATGTATTTTTAGTTTTAAAAGTGTCACTGAAAGTGTTCGCTAAAAAGAAAATCTTGAAAGTGAGTTAAATTGTGCTTTTGAACACCTGGACATGTTCAGTTACAGATTTAAATCAAAAAGTTGTGCATTTATTCTGTGGTTAAATTGTCAGATTCCTACAAACTTAGAACTTTTTTTTATTTTAAATTGGAGAATAAATAGTTGTGAGGATTGGTTTGTTCACCCACTAATAGGGAACGTGAGCTGGGTTTAGACTGTCCTGATGTGTTGTTGCAGTAATATTCTGAACATGTAGGGATTTCTGAGGGAACCAACTGACTTGGAGTTAAGTGTAACAGATGAAGTATTGAAATACAGACTCAACACATTGTTGGTTTTGATCTTTTCATGGGATTTTGTTGATATTAGTATAATGTTTAATTAAAGCACTGTTAGATCAATCTACGAACCAGACACTAACATTAAGCAGCTAAAAGTGTATCTTATGGCAAATGAATTTGGTCATTTCTTGAATGTGAAACATTTCTCTAGATTTTCTCTCCAAGTTGGTTTTCATACTGTACTGAACTCAAGTTAATGACTGTGAAGCTGCATTAGGAATAATGTTCAATGATAGTTGCATTGATTGAGCTAAAATATGTACAACTGTTATGTTTGTTTGAAGATGCTCTGTTGGTTCCTCAGATGAACATGGAGGTGACGGCAGCGCTTTCTTCGCCCTGCGGAGCTGCCACCAGCTGCTGCACGGCGACAGCGGCGAGTTCTTCTCCCCGGACTACCTGTGCTCCAACCCTTCTCTGTGGTGTAACTGGACCATCCAGGTGGATGCTGGCAAGAGGATTAATCTCCACCTTGAGGACTTGACCCCCGATGATTCCTGCCACCTCAAAAAGGACCAGATCCACGTGGACGAGCCCACCGGTCATTTAGTGGGCCACAAGGTCCTGCAGAAGTGCTGGCGAGAGGCCAAGTACACATCGTCTTCCAACACTCTGTATGTGGTGCTTCTGATTGGTGGCTGGCCCAGCCCACCGTACCGGGGCTTCTACGGCCGCTACCAGGCCTTTGGACCGCCGGTGGTTTACAACCCACAGGAAGGCTTTACAGTGAGAAGCAGTGAGTCGGAACCATCTACTGCCCACATGGACACCGGTGAATTTGAAACGGTTATGAACAGTGAAGTGACAGAGTCAGCAAATTCTGATTTGGCATATGATTATTCTGATCAACATAATGAGGAGTCGGAACAGGCTGCAGACAATGAGGTGGGTGGACACAAACACTGGCATGGGAATCAAACACTCAGCTCTAAAAACTACACTAACTGACCTTCCAGTTTCTCTAAACTCTCTCTTTTAGCATCTTTCAGCTCTCTGTTTTGGTTTTTATGGCTTTTATTTCTCCCTGCTGCACCTCAGTTTCATAATGAAAACAAAGATGGCAGAACCATAGATACAAGGAGAAAGAACAGAGTGGCTACCTTTTTTTAATGTTTAGAGGACTGGATGTGGTTTCATCCAGATGGCTCGAGTCTTTTCAGAACTATGACAAGTGTTGTTAAACTGCCTTCTGCATTCTTCAAACATCCCTGTATAATCATCGTTTAAATAAATTGATGGTTTCCTCTGTAATCCAGATGTATGCAAACACATGAAGGACACACTGGGGCTACCTTCAACCAGCAGCAGAAGGTATACTCTATTAATACTCCTGTGTGAATCTACCTGTACTGTAGCCGATGTCATATTTGTGCTTCTGCAACACTCTGCAGCTACTTTACCTAAAGGTCAGCAGTGGGGTTTGTGTGCCACTGTGTTGAGTGTTTTTGTAAACGTCCAACCAGAGGCCTGAAACAAAACGGATCCTGTTAAAGCTAATAAATGCTTTGGCTGTTTATTCGCAATCAAATCAATAAATGTCCAAAGAGCCCAAAAAACTTTGAAGAGTTGTGATTGTTCTCCTGTGGAGTCACTGATACAGGCATCATTTGATTGATAATTAATGGAAAATATTGATTGGGGTTGCTTTTGAGCTAGTCAGTTTGCTAAGCAAAGCTCTTTGTGTTCACTAGTGACAAGTGGTGAATTAAAGGCTTCAACCAATCAACAGCGTCAGCAGCACAGGACTGTATGTATGCTCCTCATTCCCTGGCGTCTCTTTGTTGTTATATAATAACAATAAAAAAGTAAGACTCAGTAGATTAAAAATGGCAGTTAATGGAATTAGATTAGACCTTTATTGAACAGTTTGAATAAAAAAGAGAGCAGCACACAATGCACATAGTACATAGATATAAATATTTTCTCCTTCTAGAAGAAAAAATACAATATTTACAGCAAAATTTCTATGAAATTGCACAGCATCATTATTTACATTTTTATTGCACAGTTTGTAGGTGGGTGAACTGAACTACTGGGAGCAGGCTTGATTGTAAAGTCTGACTGCAGCAGGAAGGAAGGACCTGCAGTATCTCTCCTTTAGACACCGTGGGTGAAGCAGTCTGTCACTGAAGGAGCTGCCCAGTGATGTTACTGTTTCCTCCAGGGGATGGCAGGTGTCCTCCATGATAGACAACAGCTTTGTCATCATCCTCCTGTCTCCCACCACCTCCACAGCATCAAAGGGGACAGAACTGGCTGTCTTTACCAGTTTTACTCTGTTCCTGTCTGCAGCTGTGATGCTGCTGCTCCAGCAGACCACTCCATACATGATGGCTGATGCCACCACAGAATCATAAAAGGTTCTCAGAAGTGCTCCCTGCACCCAGAAGGACCTCAGTTTTCTGAGCAGGTGGAGTCTGCTCTGACCTTTCTTACAAAGTGCATTGGTGTTCATAGTCCAGTCCAGTTTGTTGTTTAAGTAAACACCCAGGTACCTGTAAGAGTCCACAATCTCAATGTTGGTTCCCTGGATGTTCACTGGTGTAGGAGAAGTGTGTCTGCTCCTGCTAAAGTCCACCACCAGTGGACAATGATGCATCCTAATACAGTATGACAGCAGCAGAAGGAGACGGGGGTTCATTATGATGTGAGCAGAACAAGTCATATCTGCTTTTTACCTAAAGCATCATATTTTATCCACCATCACCAAAGCAGTGGTTTGAGAGTGAGCTGGCTGACCTAAAGTGTTTCATTCACTAAATACAACCAGTTTTGAATGAAAATGCTTTTTCCTCATCAAATTTGTGAAACTTCATCAAATTTGAACTGAAAATTGCCTTCTTTGGAACAAGATTTATTTATTGCTTCATTTATTTCTTTGGTCTTCTTTCAATAATACATGACATGAATATGATCCAAAAAAGATTAAGCCCTTCTTCAGAGGATGTTTCATTTTTATATTTGATCGCTGGTTATATACTCCATCCTTCTGTTGTCTTCAGCTGAAACCACGTGTTCTTTATTATATCGCCCTAAAACAAACAAAACAGGAATCTCATCTAGTGCTCTATGCTCTGAATTATTGCCACTAATGAGTTCTGCTCACTGGTTTATAGCATTACTCACAGCGGCCCTTTATGTTAAAAGAAGTATAGCAAAAGTTCTGACTTAAAGTTATTTTTATCTATAATCAAACATTTTCTAGGACCAATTAGACCTTTGCTAGTGCATTCTTCCACGCTAGTAAATGCCAGAAATGGTTCTGAAGTCCTTCCATCCTGTGTCTCGTTTCAGGTGGGTGAAAACCTTCATCTGCCCTCTGAGAACTACAGTCATGTCTACCAGTTCCCAGCTGAGTCCACAGCGCCCCCCTACAGGACTGTCCGATCAGGAAGAGGTGTTCCTCACCAGGGAAGCAGATCTGGCACAGCGGTTCATCCTGCGCCTCCACAGCTGTCAGATAACAGCCAACATCATGAGCTGAGAACCAGCACCCCAACGGCAATACGAAGGAACGTGGAAGCTGCAGAGGAGAGCAGAACACATAGACGGCTGGAAGAGAAGTCTGCAGATGGTTCAGAACAAGCTAAAGAAGAAGGTGAGAAGAGGATGGATGTCATGCAGGCGTCCGAGCAGCTTCCCTCCCCCTCTGAGGGATCAGAGCCACAGCACACGGAACAGAGTCATCCTCAGCCCAACATGGTGGAGCCGCTGTCGGACCACAGAGGGATCCGTGAGTACATTTTAGCTTTAACACGTATGAACATCATGTATGACGTTTCAGATGTTTGTTTTTTGAGGTTGTGCACATAAACTACTGATAAACTACCGGTCACAAGTTTAGGGTCACTTAGAAATGTCCTCAGTTTTGAAAGAAAAGCAGCTTTTTTCAATGAAGATAACATTAAATGAATGATAAATCCAGTCTAGGCATTGTTAATGTGGTAAATGAGTATTCTAGCTGGAAACAGCTGATTTTTAATGGAATATCTCCATAGGGGTACAGAGGAACATTTCCAGCAACCATCACTCCTGTGTTCTAATGCTACATTGTGTTAGTTAATGGTGTTGAAAGGCTGATTGATGATTGGAAAATTCTTGTGCAATTATGTTAGCACATGAATGAAAGTGTGAGTTTTCATGGAAAACATGAAACTGGCTGGGGGACCCCAGTCTTTTGAATGATAGTGTATGCTTAGATACACTGAATATTTGTGCTACTTTGTTTCATGATGCAGATTTGCTTTCACGCTTCAAATTTGACAAACCAAAGTAAAACATCTTTTTATGTGGATTTTGTCAGTTTGAGTAGCCTTCAGAGACGCTGGTTCATTTCCTTCACGTTTTCCTTTTCAACACTGAAATCCCCTCCAGGTTAAACGGATAATGCAGATTCAAAAACTTTATTTGGTTAAACCTGACATATTAAATTATTAATTAAAGAAAATTTCCAAGTACAATAGACATTGATCAGCATCACTGCAAATATCCTGTTGGCAAATTTAGCTGATTAATAAAAGGTCAGTCAGTGGAATAAAAGGCAGGTAAAACAAAGGTATTTGAAAATGACATTAATTGTACTGGACTAAAAGCTGAATAATACAATTGTCAGTCAAACATTCAGTTTTTTTCTGTGTTGAAAACTCAAACTCACAGAGGGCTTCAGAAATGAGGCTATGGTTACATGCTTCAGTCATTGCAGGGCCTCTTGGTGCTACTCTGCATCCAACAGATTCATTTACATTTAAACACTGGAGCTGGAAGAAGATTTAGGTGCTTCGCTTAAAAATAAAGTACTAATACTTCAACATAAAATCACTCAGTTACAAGTTAAAGAACTGTATTCCATAGACCGCCCATAAAGGATGGATGTAGCGTGCTGTGACGTCGACTGGCCTGTTGTTGTGAAGCCTCAAGTTTGGAAATTTGAATTTAGACGGAACGAGTCTTAGTGGAACAACCTGGAAACCCGAGGACATCACGTACGGTGATACGTAGCCCTACTTTTACACCTAACTCACTCTAAATAAGACCATAAAACAACATCCTGCTGTCTCCAAAAAATCTTGAAACTAGTAACTGAAACCATGAACTCCTTCATTAAATGTTTACAGACAGAACAAATCAAATGAGCAGTCAGGTCATTTTCTCATGGACTGTTTGGAACCAGAGCAGCCTCCTGCTGGCACTTATGAAGAATGCAGGTTGTAGGAGTTTTCCTGTTGGCCTGTTTTATTTACATTCAAAGACTGCATCCATCTAACTAAAAAGGCAATCGGTGTGGTTGTTGAGGCAAGAGGAGTAGTTGCTGAATTGTATTACTTTTGGATAAATTTCAACATCAAACTCTTTTTGTCTTAAATGTTTGACTGTTTGTCACCCACAGCGAACATGAGAAATCACTCTGACAGCCCACATCTTCCCGGTGGTGAGTATTTGACTAATAACTTGAAAAATGTCTCATCTTTTCCTTTCTGTTACTCTTTAGCTGGAATCAATAAATCCTGTGACAAAATGAAAAAATCTAAACTAGACACACCAATCTCCAACACAGGGATGATATTTACTCATTTCATGTTTTGAGTTGTTTAAAGGAAATGAAACTAAAGATAATTTTACATGTCCATCTTGCTTTTATAGTGTAATATTGGTTTGTTTTTGTACAGATCACCTGTTTGAAATAGCTGTTGAGTTGAATTTCAGTCAGGATCTGGAGGAGTCCTGGGACAACGAGGCCAGGTCTCTGTTGCTGTCAGTAAAGAACATGGTATGTTGCTAAAACCCACTGAAGGTGCTACATTAAGAGTGTGGACTGTGATAAACAGAGCATCACTGGTACATGCAGAAGCAGTGCTGTGTTCACTACACCTTACTGTGTCTCTGTAGATCAGCAAGCAGCTGGAGATTCTGCACACACCACTGTCCATCTCCTCTAAAAGAATAAAAAGGTTCGTACAAAACAGCCTCACTATAACCTCGGTCCATTATCTACCAACAAAAAGCTCGTTGCCAGAAACCTCAGCGTTTTATTTGACCCAGACATCAGTTTTTCTCCCCATATCTAAAAAAAATATCCAGTCTTGCTTCCTCCAAATCAGAACAATCTCCAAGATAAAGTTGATGCTCTCACACCCAGACCCGGAAAAACTTGTCCAAACACTCATCTTCTCCCGTCTCCATTATTGTAACTCCCTCCTTTCTGGCGTTCCTGTAAAGCTCCCCTGTTGCCTCCAACTTGTCCAGCAGCTCGGCTTCTTACTGGTTTTAACAGACGGCATCACATCACTCCTATCCTGGATTTATGATCTGTTGACCCCTTATGATCCCGCTGGCAGCCTTAGATCCTCAGGTGGATCCTTCTGTTCATTCCAAAGTCAAGGCTTAAATCTAAAGGTGATCGAGCGTTCTCCATCGGGACCTTGACTTTGGAACAACCTACAGAGTCAGTAACTTCTTTTAAATCATTTCTGAAAATCCACTAGACTTGATTTTATGTGAAGCTTACTTTTAGCTTTATTTAGTTTTAGTGTTCTATTCTGTATTATGTCTTTTGTTTTATTTTAATTTTAGCTGCCTGGTTCTTTGGTGTGATGTCGTCTCTAATTCTGTAACTCTAATCTTTTGGTTTTAATTTCTAACTTTTTACCCTCAATCTTGTTATTTAATGTTTTAACTGCCTAGTTCCCTTGTATGATATGTGTGCTGATCTAGCTAATTATTCATTTAACTTATCATTTTTACTATTTATTTTAATTGACTGCTCTGACTTGCCTATATTTTGTTTGATTGTCTGTGTTGCATGTTTTAAAAATGTTTTGTCAAAGCACCATGTAAACACTGTTCTGAAGGGAAAAGTCTTGTAATGCATGCTGCAGTAAAAGTTTGTGTTTGAATGGAAAGTTGGAAGAGATGCAAGAAAAAAAGATTTGTGAAGAAGTGTATTTCGTAAAAGATGCTTTTCTCTCTGAAGCAACACTTAAAGTGACGTCAGTTTCAAGCTTAAATGTTTTGGAAAGAAAAACAGAAGGTATTAAGCAATAAAATTATGAATGAATTACTCACATCGAAATAATTTTACAAAACAGTCATAACCCAAGGCACTGATATTGGCTTTTCCTGACCTTTCACATGGTCTACACTGTATCACATGACATCAGGTCAGGTGTTGGATACAAGCCATGAATCCTGTTGGTGTGTGCAGATTGAATGCAGGAGTGCTGTACATCCTCTGGCTGCAGATTGGACAGGAGCCTGGAGGTCTGCAGGTCCATAGGGTCATCCACTCGGCCCTACAGAACCTCATCGCTGCAGGCGTCGGTCTCAGAGGAAACCACAGGAAGGCCGTCATCCTGTCTGTGTCGACGGCAGGTACAGCATGATTTAAGTCTTTGGTCCAGAACTGTGAGGAAATGTCACTTCATTGATCCACAGAGCCGACATACCGCAGGAAGTGTTCACATTCTGCTTCTTGTATCTGTACTATGGAACCTGATGCTCTGAAGAGGGTAAAAACAGAAACCAGACAACCAAATGGTGATTCTGTCCGGCTCATAAACTAATCCATGCTTGTCTAGCACATGGCCTGATGTACTTTTTGAAATTATGCTGAAATCTTTTCAGTAGTTCTGAGATATCCTGGCAGAATAGGGAATTTATAATAATGTTAAAAGGCTCAAAGACAGAAAAGAACTTAAAGTTGACTGTGTTATGATCAGACATGCATGTTTGTGTTTCCAGATGTCAATGAGTGTGGGACCCAGCTGGTTCTGTGTGACATTAATGCAGACTGTGTGAATCGGTTCGGCTCGTATTCATGCCACTGCCGGCCGGGCTTTCAGGACGAGTCCCGCCTGGGATCCGGAGGAACCAACTGTGTGGATGTGAAGGCTGCAGGTACACGTTCTGACTGAATGGGGCTAGTGGGACTCCCAGACCAGTCACAACTGACTTCCTCTTGTCTGCCTGCAGGTTGCAGCTCAGGACTGTCCTCTGAGGCTAAAGGCGTCTACGTGCTGTTCTTCCTGCTCAGCTCCCTCATCCTGATGCTGCTGGTGGCGGCCGGCATGATTTACCGCCGTCACCACCAGGGAACGTTCCTGGTTCGCTGCCACAGCAGCAGCAGCATCTCTTCCCCTGACCACAACAACAACAACCACCACCATCCAGATGACGGCTACTCCAGCCCTACGGACTGTGACCTGCCCCCACCACCTCCACCTGTCCGTGGCCCCAGAGAGGCCTGGGGCCAGGTGAAGGGCCACGGTCCAGCTGTGGACCTGCCGCTGCTGCGCTTCAGTCCACTGCTGCCGCCAGACAGCTACATAGATCCACAGGAGGGTGGAAAGATGTGAACTGACAGTAATAAAGTATCTACATTCATAAAAATTTCTTCTAATTTTGTGTCTAAATGATGAATACTTTTGTCCACTGTTTGTAACCTGCTCAATTAAAGTCACAATTAAAGCATTTCCTTGTTTTGTCACGTGGATCAATATATAATTGCAGGACTTTTTGTGTCATAGTTGACATTTTTGCTGTTTTCAGGCCTAAAATCATGGCCACCTATAACCAAACACCACATGGCATTTTTAGAGAAAGATTCTTCAAAATATTATATATACAGTTGAGTAAAATTGAAATTGAAAGTCATTTATAAAGATATTGTAGTAAACCTGTTGACTACTTTATATTAAATAACTCAGAAATCCTTGGAGTCTTGCCAGTCATTTCTTCAGGAGGAAATGACATCATGTGGAGCAGGTCATGTGATCTGGAATCAACACACTTCCTTGAGAGGTGTTTTTGTAATGGGTAGCTTAGTTGAAAATGATTTCTCAGACACAGATACAATTTGTTGTTTTCGATATAAAATTTGAAGTATTGCCAAAAAAGAAACATCTATCATGATTATCTCAACTGAATAAAAAGAACACATCAAAAAAATTTCTGAATAAGCTCATTTTATTATTGTTTAGCTAGTTAGAAGGTGGGTGTTATTAAATTCAGATGGTTATTTAGTTGATATTTCAGTGATATCCAGTCATTTTTTACTAATAAGTGATTGTTTCCATAATAAATAATTATGGGATTTGTAAAGACATTATCATAGTGAGCATAAAAAACATTTTTACTTTTTATAAAAATGTATCTAAAATATATCACATAGACTTCAATAGTCCCTCAATTAAACTGACCCATGTATTTGCCTTTTACTATGCCAGAGGAAGAGGTTGCATACTTACTAAGCCTTCTGTAAGTTCTTGACAGGGTGGTAGTAGTAATATTTACTGTGAGAGTGGTTATAAATAAGCCCACCCACCATTCTTCTGATTTGCATGAAGCACTGTTTAACGAAAGCCTTTTAAAACATGTCTGGAAAGCACAGAATGGGACAAATAAAGTGTTTGCTTGTAAAAGTTGTCTAAAGTAAGGCAAAGGTGTGAGTTGATCCTACAAGGGGAAAGCTATATGTCAGGAAATCAGTCTTTTTATTTATTTATTTTTATTTTTTTAAATAAACTCAGGATGCCAAAAGAACATGACAAGCAAAAGTAAGATAGATGACCTGCATGCCTTAGATTTCCCTGCAGGGAGTGCAGAGCTACAACAACCCAGTGCTGTGTTTCAGCAACACTGATAATCTGATGCAATATTCTGGCTCTGCTGGGCCATGAGCATTTAAACATGACCAGTAATATCTTAAAATCCAATACAAAACTGATTGCGAACCACATAAAGGAAGCGTAGGTACACTCACAGTGAGTACACTACTAGACAATATCACTTAAATGTCAAATGACTCAAAGTTAAATTGGAGTCTATCCCAACTGGCTTAGGATGAAGGCAGGGGACACCTGGACAGGTAACAGTCTATCACAGGGCTACACATAGAGACAAACAATCACACTCACATTCACACCTACAGACAATTTAGAATCATCAATTAACCTCAGCATGTTTTTGGACTGTGAGAGGAAGCCGGAGAACCTGGGAAAACCCACACATGTACAGGAAGAACATGGAAACTCCATGCAGAAAGATCCCAGGAAGGCGACACAAACCGGGGATCTTCTAGCTTCAAGGCGACAGGGCTAACCACAGATGGATGGATGGATGGATGGATGGATGGATGGATGGATGGATGAATGGGTTCCTATTGTGGGGCCCGTGTTTTAATGCAGTAAATTAAAACTGCTGGTTTATATTTTATATCAGAGCAAATACTGTTCAACTTGTAAGTAATCCAATTTCAAATCATTTGACATTAAGGTGATGTTGCACAGGGGTATTACTAGCATGTCCATGTCTGGCAGTGACTCAACACACTGATTGTCAAGTTTACATCACACCACACTTTGCTGTGCTTTTTGCTTCAGAAACATTCTGTAAAACACTCTGCACTGCTCTGTAGACACTACTACACTAGTGATCAATAAAAGTAAAACCTCTGCTTCTGAAAATCAGCTTGATTCATAAAACAGCGCTGATACCACACATTACTGGGAAATGTGGTTAAATTAGTACTGCTGCTGTTTGTAGGGAAGCTTCCCCCCAACACTGAATATAAAGTATAAAAATGAATGGATCAGATGACTGTGTAGCAAGTCAGGCACTATTTTTCAGTGAGCAAGTCAAAAACAAAAGCTGTATGAACAATCAAACCTGACCCATTTTAGCAAACAGGGAGATTAGAAACCAGCTACCAGAGTCTGATCAAAGGAAAGTATGTGCATGTTACTCTTGATTTCCGCTATTTTTGCCTCTTTAAATTTCTTTTGCACATTTAAATTCAGGAATTTCCATGATTCCACTGTCTTGCTCAAGGACACTCCAGCAGGACACACGGCCTGTAGTGGCTCTGTGACCTCCCAGCTTCAGGCCGACCACCCTCTATCGCTGTGTGCATGGAGTGAAGTGTAGTCTGTGCTGGCCCACCCAGTCCAAACCACTTTAATAGGCTTACAGCAGCTAATCCAAGGTGGTGTGCTGTCACATGGCGAGTCTGCTGACCTTACTCTGCTTTATTACAGGGTGCTTGTTCCCTCAGCCCTTCTCTGCTCAAAACAGATGCCTTTCTGTCATCTACAGTACGTTCATGTGTCCATTCACTGGAGTCACTACAGATAAACAGATGAGAATGAATACTGGATGTCTGTTTGTCAGGCGGACACAGATATTGAGTCCAGCAGGGTGATAATGTTGGTCTGTTTCTACCACTGTCAGCTTTTAAAGCTGCTGCTGATATGGTTGGAACTTCTTTCAACTTGTCACTTTTGTTTTTTGTTTTTCCTCCTTGTATCCAACAATAAATGAATGCAGCTTTAACTTTAAAGCATTGTTTTTCTTGCTAAGCTAATTTCAAGAAAATCTTAAAGGTATTAAAGTCAATAAATACATGATAAAATACTAACCAGTAGGGTATTGGTGCATATCTTGTTGGTTTGTTTGTCTGCCCCTTAGTGCAGCTTTAATACTCCAAAATGCTCAATTTATTATTACTCTGCGAAGGAAAGCAGCAGAGTTATGTGATGATTGGAAGACGTCTGTCTGTCCGTCTGTCCGTCTGTTTTTCTGTCTGTTCGCAACATTACTCAAAAACAGACCAATGGATTTGGATGAAATTTTCGGGGAAGGTCAGAAATGACACAAGGACCACCTGATTAGATTTTGGCAGTCAGTGTGGCTTATAGTCTGGATCCACAGATTTATTAAAGATTTCTGTATCATTGCGAGATAGTGGCACAGCGTCACTGTAACCATGACAAGTGAACACTACATCAGCTGCCTGCTGATGATCACACATGGGACTTATCCATCGGAAATAGTACAAGGAACAACAGATTAAACTGTGGGGGTATTTCTGAGTCCCATCAATTCCCGCCAACCGCTGCATATTTAGGTCACACAGTTCGGTATCCATATATAACGTAAACGTACACATGCATAACACTAGCATGTGTTCTTTGTTTGTGGGTATATCTATATTAAATGGACACATTTTATGTTGCCATGATTTCTGATCATCAATAACTAATAGACAAATGCTGTCATTTCTTAAAAAAAGAACAAATAAAGAAAAAGTTGCAATTCTGACAATGCCATATGAGGGAATGAACAGCCTTGGAGGAGTACTGTGCTCTCTGAGTGCTTTTCTTGTTTAGTCACATTTTGAGCAGAATAGCTGCTTACTACATCATAAAAATTAAACCAAGATGTGTGTTTGTGTAAGTGTGTGTATCTGTTGTCATGCGATTTGAGGGTCACTCCTCTCCTCAGGTCCAGATGTGCTGTCAGCATCTGGTGGTGGCCCCCTGTTGAAAGAAGCCACTGCTCTGCCCTGAGCCGATCTTTGTCTGAATGCTCGTCACGTGCAGCAGGAAGAATCAGCAAGGACAGCATCACTGGGCAGCCGTCTGCAGGATGAGGCTGCCGCTGCTGGATCCTCCCTCCACGCTCAGCCTCCTTCCTCTGCTGGCAGCCCGAGGTCGAGGAGGGCGCTCCACCTTCCTAGCTCCTCATCCAATGAGCCACGCTGAGTATCACCAGCCAGGCAGCAGCCTCCTACCCATAATCCCCTGCAACCCCACCATTCACGTTCAGAATCCTGGCAGTTTTCTGCTGCCTTTGACAACAATAACAAGAATATGGCAACAGTAAATATGTAATTTAATAACATAATGAGCGAGGTAAATATTTGTTTGTTTCAGATGAAATACTATATTTAGTTTTAGTTTAGATCCCTGTCTCTACTCATTACATTGTTAGTTTGCATGGTATTTAAATTCTGTGGTGATTTCACTTCTCTACATTCGTTACAGATATATTGGAATTAAAGATTACCCAAAATTTCTAATACATTTATCTTTCCTATATGATAAATGAACTTTGGTTTCAAAATGGTACTTTTAAAAAGAAAACCATTGCTCTTTAATTCTTTTTAAAGTTTACTGAAGCTATTTCGGATTTATGAAGCTATTTTATTTCCTTGTGAACTCTTACAGCCCAGTATGCTTAAAAATGATAGTTTGTATGTTCTTTAGATGTTCCTGATGTTACATTTGGTTGTACAAACAGAAAAGTGGTTGAGGGTGAGAGAGATGCTTAAAGCCCAGTCAGATTGTCTGTTTTGCTACAAAAAGAAGCCCTGAGGCCTTTGGAATGGGTCAAAAGTTACTGATTAGACAGAACAGCAGAGTATCCTGAGGGATCAAACTTGATGATTGACTCATCATCAGGAAAACTATTCCCCGTGTCTACACTGAATATGGTATAATAATAATAACTACATTATTTCATTCATATTTTCTACTTGACATATTCGTAACCTTTTCGTTTTCAGCACTTTGTCATATTCAAGTCAGCAGATCATTTTCCACTGCAGGAGCCCCTTCTGATTCTTTCAGGACCATTTCCAGGTACAGAAAGTACCTCCTCCGGGGTAGATACTTCAGTCCTTTGACCTTTAAAAACTACTGTGTGCCTCGAAGCTGATTGGTTAAACTTGGAGAAGACAAATTTAGATTTATTAAACTTAGAGAGGTCGACAAGGGCCGTTTTTTGTTGCTATCTTAATGTCCTCATGCAGTAGCAGTCTTCTCTTCAATAACTCTGGCCTCAACAGAATAAAAATCACCATATAGGCTGACATAATAGACCGATTGTTCTGTCTCCCTCTTGCTAGACCTTTAGCTACATCCACTAATTGCTATTTACCATTGTTTTGGTGCACTCAGAGTGAATGTCACAGTTAAGCAGAAAGGCCTTAAGAGCTGATTAGGGTGCTGCTCCTGTAAACATCTGTAGCTCCTTGCAACTGTGCCAAGCCTGTGCAGTGGGAAACTGCCTATTATGTCCAATTTGTCTGCAGTAAACATTTTTTAAATAATGACTGCATGTCAATAGAATCAGGTATTTATATTCATGGTCTCCAGAGGGTGATTCTTAATCATATGATGATCTGATATCAGCTCTTGTGCCACCACCAAGTAAAAATGACAACGTTGAACACATCGTATCCAAAAGGAAGCTTTCCAGTAAACTAGCAGTAAACAGTAAGGCTATGAAGATGTTATGAAAATGATTGTATTTTATGATTAAATGTTCTTATTCATTGTAATACTGTATACCTGTGTGGTGTGTAACTCATATGAAGCAGTGCTCAGTAATTTTCCATGAAATGCAGCAAAGAAGAACCAAAGCCTAATCAGCAGCCAACTGGAGATAACACAGACCAAGATGTGTAACTCATGCTTATGCGCCTGTATAAAGGCTATGCTGTTTCCCGTCTTTGTCAGTCACTTGTTCGGACTGTATTCTGTTCTCGTGATTCCTTGCTGCAAGTAAAACTTTACTTTGACTTGAGAGACGACTCTGAGTGTTGATTTGGAGAAATCAGGACTCCACTGATGATTTTTTCTGACAGAAGAGGATGAACCTTTTCCATTTTAATGATGCAACATACTAAAACAAAAATAAAGGTTTTTATTTTCTAAACTGGTGATGTTTTCTTATTGTGGGATATAAGGTACATTACACTCTATTGTGATAACTAATAAAGATTTAGACTTTTAGACATAATCTAATATTTCCAACTAGCAACAGAGTCCTAACGGCTTGTGTAAGTCACCTTCAGTTTGTCTTTCAGATCCCTCTTCATCCTGAGATAGCAGCAGTGTGTTGCTCTCTGTGTGCAGTCTGAGACCACCACACTCTGTGGCCCACAGTGGAAGGAAGGCAGTGATCTGCTCCATTAGAGCCCAATGGACACCACACAGACAGAAGGACCAGATTCCCACACAGAGTCTGAGCCTGATGGTTCTCTGCTGACACTGCAGTGTGGGTGGCCAGTCAGGTCTACAGCTATGAGGCCCACTGCGAAATAAAACTGCTTACAATCAATGTCACAGCAGAGTGTATTAAAATGAATTGGTAGGGAAATATCAGGATGGATGAACTGTTGTATGATTGGAACTGCAGTAAAATGTTAGTGTCCTCTAGAGTCCACCCAGTAACTGAAGAAGACTTAGGAAGATGCTTCAAAACAGCGTTAAGACTTTCATGTCACAAAATAAAATTTACATAAAATATAACAGTGTGCATGTGTGAGAGTGAAGCTAAAACCTTACCACCATTAGTGATGATGAGTAAAGAATGAGAATATCAAATAGAAAAGGACCTTTGGAGCCTCAGGGGAGCAGGAATACAGTCCATAAGTTCAAAGGCAATTCAGGCAGTTTGATTTGTCATCAACTAACGCGTTAATCAAGATTTAATCAAGCTGATCTTTTAATGCAGTGCAGTGACATCTGAAAGGTCAAAATGTCACCAAAATATCAGAACTCAGTCTTGGGGATCACAAATGTCTGGATTAATCTTCATGGGACCATGAGTTGGATAGAGAGAGCTAAAACATCACCATACACAGTGACAATGCTCAGGAATGAAGGTTTTCTAAAATAGAAAATCCACCATTTAAATCTGTCAGTAGCACAGTGAAAACGAAGAGATGTGTTTGTACTGTAATGCAACGTAGTCCTGTGGTAGAAGAAGAGTGATTCACAGGCTGCAGGAAAGCAACGATGAGAAAACTACTAATAAAAAACTACTGCCACACCCAAACCATGGTCCTGCTGCTGTACTGAAGAGGGTTTCCGCCACATGTTTTTAGCATTTCTCTGTGACATTTATTCATCCTGCACTGAATCACTTTTCCCTTTGCTGTGAGTTAAAGCGGTGTTTTCCACTCACTCTGGGGCTGTGCTGCAGCAGTAGAAGCTGCAATAAAACAACAGTGATAATAATATTCATTTTACTTCATCATTCAGTGAATATCAATCGAATAAACCACTGATGTTTTGCATGTTCTTTCCCATTACCTGAGGGTAAAGCTATTATCGCACTCCTGCAGGTCACAGAATCAGGTTTAACACCAGTGACAAGCTGAAACCAAACACTGGTCCTTTGATAATTGTCAAAGGTCTCTATTATATCATGATAGACAGTGGATATTTAAACAAGGTTGTCCTCCCCTTCATTGTGAGTACCCTCCTGGTAGCAACACATTTGGTTGAGGCAGAAACGTTTAAGCCAGTTTACTTGTCTCTATATGCCTGTTACCTGTTCTGCTGGAAGGAGAAACAAAGGAGACCAACAAGGCAGGGAATGGCCACAGAGCAGAATGAATCTTGACATTTTACTTACTGAGAACACAATCCAAAATGAAATCAGCTGTTGGAGATGCACAATAATGTTTAGGCTCCGTGTTCAAGAAATGCTAAAGGCCTGGTTGACGTTGTGTTCTTCACCAGCAAACTGAGCACAGGAACAGTCAACAGTCATGTGCCCTGATAAACACCTACTACTTCTGAGCTTTGATTTGAATAGTTTTCTCTTTTTTCAAGCATTTTAACGTGTCACTTTATAAATGGATGCTTTTGGCCTGTTGTGGAACGCTTTCATTTGTGTGTCACCTTTTGACCTGCTCCAACAGAACTGCTGAGGAATGCTGACCTTGCATCTCCAATCAGGATGAGCTGCTCAGTAATCCCATCAGTGTGTAATAACCTGATCCCAGTGTTATGGGCTTCATTATATCAGAGGAATCAGCCTCTGGTTTTTCTTCTCATGCCACACAATGTTGGAATTGGCTCTGCTGCAATTTATTTTTCTATTAGTAGAGCCGTGTGAAGTGTGATTGGGCGGTGAGCTGCAGGTTGCTGGAGCTGCTGTTCGGCCTGATAAGAGGACAGTCAGAGATCCTGCTCAGCGCACCGGCTCTCTGCTCTGATTGGATGAAGATATGAAGCAGAAAACTGACCAACACACCAAGCTGTCAACCACCGACATGAGCAAATAACCATCAGCTGTTTATGGTGCTCAAGGAAAATGTGAACTCATCTCTTTTTTATCGTTATTTGAGCACTTTAAGATACTATTACTGATTCTGTTTTGCCAAATAGGCAAGGAAAGGCAAATTTATTTGTATAGCGCCCTTCATGTACAAGACAATTCAAAGTGCTTTATATAAAACATTAAGAGCATTACAGTGAGGTGCAGATAGTTAAAAGATAACGTGCAGATTTCATGCATAGGCGCATGAGAAAAGAAATGATTTTAACCTGGATTTAAAAGTGTCTACATTTGGTGAAAATTTAATCTCCACCGGCAGTTTGTTCCACTTGTTTGCAGCATAACAGCTAAATGCTGCTTCTCCGTGTTTAGTCCGGACTCTGGCCTGGACTAACTGACCTGAGACCTTGGATCTAAGAGTCCTGCTGGCTTTGTATTCTCTGAACATATCACAGATGTATTCTGAGCCAAACCGTTCTGGGATACCAAACACTGACATAAAATGTAGTAACCATTTGAGACCACCATAACAAACTGTGGCTGTTACGATTCCATCTGCATCTAATTTTTAAAAATGAATGTCATTAACCTCCAGCATTAAAAGTTGTTTAAGTTTTTTTTTTTTTGGACTTTATTGATAGGTACAGTGGAGACAGACAGGAAAGGAGGGACAAGAGTGGGAAGAAGACATTCAGCAAAGGGCACTAACTGGGAATCGAACCCACTGCTGCATCAGGGATCAGCCCCTATACATGGGTTCCCGCTCAACCCATTGAGCTATCCAGGTACCCTAATTGCTCTTATGAGCAATCAAACCCAGATGCGTTAGAAAGACTATATTTAAAAAAGGTCCCAAAATAGCAACTCAATGCAACAAAAGTAAATCAATTTAGAACAACTGTGATCATTGAAACACGTGTGATTTTTTATCCACCTAAATCCATAAACATGGTTATAAAATGACCTGTGAACAGAACGTTCTCATTTTTTGACTGAGTCCTGCATGGCCAACCTGACAAAAAAGTGGTGAAAAGAACATGAGAAGACCGAGCAGAATCAGGACCTGAAGGAACAACTGGAACAGATGTGGAAGTCCACAGTGGTCCCAGTGGGAACAGGAACAATAGAGGATGTGACCCTGAAAGTTCCATCATCCTGAAGTGGTGTCTTCTAATGACATATTTCATCGGAACAAAACACTTAAAGAATTTAATTCGCAGTTATATGAAGTTAATAAAAACACCTAGTCATCTAACTACATGTTACAATATGGGACATGATGGGACTCAGAAACACCCCCACAATTTAATCAACTGTTCCTTGTATCATTTCTGACAGATAAGTCCCGATAAGTCTGCAGCGGTGGATTTGTAGTAGGATCCCAATTATGTGATCGTCAGCAGGCAGCTGAAGTGGTGTACACTTGTCATAGTTACGGTGACACTGTGCTGCTATCTGGCAATGATACAGAAATCTTTAACAAATCTGTGGATCCAGACTATAAGCCACATCACTGCCAAAATCTAATCACTTTGTCCTTGTGTCATTTCTGACCTTCCCTGAAAATTTGATCCAAATCTGTTAGTCCGTTTTTGAGTAATGTTGCGAACAGACAGACAGACAGACAAACGTACACCGATCATCACATAACTCCACTGTGTTCCTTAGCGGAGTAATGAACCACTCAACAGCAAGCACTGCGTACTTTGACTGCAAAGATTCAGTCATACGATGGTGTCCATCAGCCATATATTTAAAGGAGCACAGCTTTAAGTTTGTCTAACACAGCAACAATGACTACAACAAAGTGAGTCATATTTTTGATTTGAAACTGTCAGAACACATTCTTCAAATGGTGCATCCTCTGTAGATGTCTTCACCACCACATCTCCAGGCTCCAAACTGATGCACAGGGACAGAAGGTGTTTGTGGGTAGCTGGTACCTTGATCACCAATGTCAGCTTCTAATCACCACACCTCTCTTTCACCTACAGTTTACTCTGGGCAGCTGTGGGTCAACAGGCTGACATATGTTCACCAGAGAACCACCCTGCCTGCAGGCTGAGGAAGCAGCTCACATACCTTTTAGTGTGTTTACTAAAGGGGTCACATTTGTTCTGGGGTTTTTGGTCCAACACTTCACATCCAAGATAAGGTATCTGGTTGTTTGTTGTGAATGTTGCTGCTCTCCAGAAGATGAATCATGTCACATCTTTTCATCTTTTCAATGACATTTTTACTTCTATTTGTGGCATTTTTGCATCTTAGTAACATTTTTGGATGTTTTTGTGGCATTTTGGCATCTTTTAGTGACATTTTTGTATCTTTATGTGACATTTTTCATCTCTTTGTGGCATTTTTGCAACTTTTAGGGTCATTTTTGCATGTTTTGTGGCATTTTTGCATGTTTTAGGGACATTTTTGCTTCTTTTTGTTACATTCTTGCATCTTTTTGGGTCATTTTTGCATGTTTTGTGGCATTTTTGCACCTTTTAGGGACATTTTTGCATCTATTTGTGACATTTTTGTATCTTTTTGGATCATTTTTGCATATTTTTGTGTCCATGTTTTCAAGCTCACCATCTGGTTCTTTTTTCCTAAGGTAGTTCTGGCATAGCTTGGGCTTATGTTTTGGGTCATTATGTTGCTGTAAGATGAACCCCTGAAGTAGGAACATACCAGAGGGCAATGTTCCCTCAAATTTTTCCTGAGTCTGAGCAAACACACAAACTCCCTGAGCGTCCCTTGGACCACTGTGAGCAACATCAGACGTGTGCACTGTGGTCACACCAGCATCACATCCATTCAAGTTACATGGTTCATTAAAAGAATCAAATTACAGCATTTACATTTCTGTTAAAACACTTTGTCAACAGGAGCCAGTTGAAGGCTGCAGTGATTTTAGTGACACTACAATGTATAAGAGTGAAGTTATTGAATATTTGTCTCTCTTTACTGTTGCAGAGGTTTTGCAAATTGCAGACGGACCCTGTTCACTCCATAGACACCAATGTTATTCCTGTAGCTTGAAAGACAGCTACTTTTGATAAAACTGGGCTTGTAGCACATTGTCTGCCTTGCAACAATGGGAAAGAGGCACCGTTTATGTTTTGACAACCTATATCTAATGAGTTATTGATGCTGGAAGTCCGAATCTGTGAATATCTTTCCAACTTTACTGAACTTGGGGTCACTACCACCTAAGGAGTGATATATTTAATTTTGAAAAAAGCATTTAGCCATACTTAAAGCTTTAAGTGCTTTATTAACACAGAGCTAAAAATTTTGTATTGTTTTATTATCACAGGTTCTGTCTGAAAAGAGGTGGCATCATTTTAAACAGTGAAATCAAACTAATAAAATGTAATGACCAACCAGTGAGTAATACTGGATTCTGCAAAAACATAAACAACTTTAAAAAAAAAAAAAAAAAATCTAAATCTTATCTTAACACAGTTAATGTATTGACTTATTTTTGTGTGTATGCATGTATTTATTGATTTATTTAGTACTGTTAACATATCAGAGTTCTGAGTGAATTTTTCTTAAGATAAGCAAAGGCCATTTATTGATTACATATAGGCTGTTAAATGTTTATTAAAAACTAAAAAGAATTAAAAAAAAAAAAACAATTCAATTCAATTCAATTCAATTTTATTTATATAGCGCCAATTACAGTCAAATTGTCTCGAGACGCTTTACAGAACCCATATGCCTGACCCCCAGAGCAAGCCAAAAGGTGACAGTGGCAGGAAAACACCCTTTTAACAGGGAAAAAAACCTCGAGCAGAACCCAGCTCTAATGTGGGGGGAACCATCTGCCTGCTGGCCGGGTGGGTTGACTTAGGCATTTATTGAGTCACTAAAATACAGTAGAGTACAGACCACATCAGCATGATTATAAGCATCCTCTGGTAAATTAACAACCAGATACTGATGTCTCTCACCATATGGACTTCAGGAGATGATTAGATGATGATAAACTGTGACCTACTGGTTGGGTTCTCTCTGTTCTCATGTTTCTTACATGTTTGTCCCCTGACAGCCGGGTCCTAATGTTTTTTGAGCAACACACCATACTATGACGTTTTTACAATGATGGTTCTACTATGGAACCAGTTTGACATGTTCAGGTGTTCTTTGTGTGAAAACTCAGAGATTTCAGGTATCAGAAGGTGGTTTTCAACTTTCTTTATTAACTTTCTGCTTCAACTTTAAATTAAATTTCCTTCACTAACCCAGCCCTCTGGACTTCCAGTCAGCTGTGTTCCTATTGGCTGTCCCAGTGGCTGTGTTCCTATTGGCTGTCCAGGTGGCTGCTAGGTGTTATCAGGAACACCTGAGCAGCTCAGTGTCTTCCTGCTTTATTTAGCTGCAGACAAACATTTCCTCTGCTTCTGTTCACCACTGAACCGGGTTTGGCTCCGTTGCTTTCATTTGTTCTTTAGCCGTTGGCTTGCAGCTTCCAGCAGTAAAATAGGCTTTAATGTGTTTCTTGGTGTGTTTTAGGGCTTTGTACTGGATAGTTGTCTTGGTAAATGTGATTCTTTAGCCACAGTTACCACATGGTGCTAATGTTTGCAGTGATTAGTGGATTTGGTGCAGCTGAGTTGTGTCTTTATCTTGGCTGTAGTGAGTCTTTAGAGGTTTTTGGTCAGACACATTCTGTATTCTTGTTTGTGAACCAACGTTGGTTGTCCAGAAGGTAAGAGTTCCTGTCCTGATTCTCTGTTCTCAGAGGTTCTCTGGTAGGCTGCAGGACACTTTAGCGTTTGGGTTGTGCTAGTTTGGTTTTTGTATGGTTTCATTTGGACGACTATCTTGAGGCCCCTCCATGTGGTTTAGTGAGGTTTTCTGCAACAGTTCTACAAAGCAGCCTGCAGCAGAAGAGACTTTGAGAGTTTTTAGGAAGTTCTGGAGACCAGACTTTAGAGCAGCAGAAACATTTGTCAGCAGTTTGAGCAGGAGAAGGTGAGCTTCAGAGTAGAAATGAGACAGAAACCTTCTTGACCCGTGTGGTGAGGTCCTGTACCAAGAGTTTGAGCAGGTTGTGAAGAGTCTGTAGTTCTCTGGTCTGAAAGCACAAGAAGAGTCGACTCATTAAAGGAGAAAACAGGAGATATTGTTGGTTCTTCTGTCACTCTGCAGTTTCCTTAGACTGAATATCAAGTTTATATTTTAAATGATTTACCATGTGAGCCCAAAAAGACTTCAATAAACTCCCTCCATCCCCTGGACACAACATATTTTATTACCATGTTAAATTTTTTTTTTTTTTTTTTAATGTTTTTGAGTTTTAATCACAGTTTTAGCATAGTTTTTTTTCTCTTTGTTTGTTTAGTTTTGTCATCTGTGTAAAAGGTGCTAAACAAATAAAGTTGAATTGATAAACTGAATAACTGACTAACTCATGATTGTGACAACAGAAGTATTTTCATTGTGATTTAAGGGTTTATTTCATTTTTAAGGTTGGGGTTAAAGTCTTGACAGAAAAAGAAGATTAAAGAAATAAACTACATAACAAAAAGCAATTAAATCAAAGGGAAAAAAATTAATACAATAAAACTTTTAAAAAGTTTTATTATTAAAAAGATTTAAGAAATTTAAGATGTAATTTTCTAATTAAACATTTAATTTTTTAATTAAATATTTTGTCTTTTTAAAGGTTTAACGATCTAATTAAATGTTTTGCATTTTTTAAAATGTTTAATAGTGTTCTTGTTTAATTGTATTTTTTTTTAAATGTTTAATGATGGAAAGTATTTCATCTGTAATTTTTAATATTTGTATTTTAAAAATTTTGTTTAATTTCATAATGACATGTATTGTATCTTGCTGAATTATCTAATTCAATATTTTGTCTGTTTAATAGAGTTAAACATTAATTACAATTAAATTTTATATTTATATATATATATATATATATATATATATATATATATATATATATATATATTTATATATATATATATATATTTATATATATATATATATATATATATATATATATATATATATATATATATATATATATATATATATATATACCACCTTTTAATGTTTAGTTTTCTTTTTAAATGCTTCATTGTATTTTCTGTTTAATTCCTATTTGAAGTTTTATTGTCTTTAAGATGTAATTTTCTATTTAAACATTTAATTTTTTAATAAAATGTTTTGTCTTCTTAAAGGCTTAATAATCTAATTAAGAAATTTAAGATGTAATTTTCTAATTAAACATTTAATTTTTTAATAAAATGTTTTGTCTTCTTAAAGGCTTAATAATCTAATTAAGAAATTTAAGATGTAATTTTCTAATTAAACATTTAATTTTGTAATTAAATGTTTTGTCTTTTTAAAGGTTTAATGATCTAATTAAATGTTTTGCATTTTTTAAAATGTTTAATAGTGTTCTTGTTTAATTGTATTTTTTTTTTAAATGTTTCATGATGGAAAGTATTTCATCTGTAATTTGTAATATTTGTATTATAAAAAATTTGTTTAATTTCATACTGACATGTATTGTATCGTGTTGAATTATCTCATTCAATATTTTTGTCTGTTTAATAGAGTTAAACATTAAATTACATTAAATTATATTAAACAGACAAAATATTGAATGAGATAATTCAACACGATACAATACATGTCAGTATGAAATTAAACAAATTTTTTATAATACAAATATTACAAATTACAGATGAAATACTTTCCATCATGAAACATTTAAAAAAAAAATACAATTAAACAAGAACACTATTAAACATTTTAAAAAATGCAAAACATTTAATTAGATCATTAAACCTTTAAAAAGACAAAACATGGGTGCCTGTATAGCTCAACGGGTTAAGCAGGTGATTCGTGTACAGAGGCTGGTCCCTGACGCAGTGTCCCGGGTTCGATTCTCGCTCGCGGCCCTTTGCTGCATGTCTTCCCCCGACTTTTCTCCCCTGTTTCCTGTCTGTCTCTCACTATGCCTATCCGATAAAAAGCTGAAAAAAGGCCAAAAAAAAAGACGAAACATTTAATGAAAAAATTTAATGTTTAATTAGAAAATTACATCTTAAAGACAATAAAACTTCAAATAGGAATTACACAGAAAATACAATGAAGCATTTAAAAAGAAAATTAAACATTAAAAGGTGGTAAAACATTTAAAAAGAAAAACCTTAAAGATTTAATCGAAACATTAAATATTCGGAAAGAAAAAGAAACTCAAACAAGCCGATAAAACATTTGAAAAAACAGTTAAACATTAAAAAGACTAAACATTTGGAAATCAAATCAGACATTAGACAAGAATAAAAGGTGAGAAAAGAGCAAAACTAAACGTTTAAGAAGAATCAAACTAAAGACGAAACATTTCAAAAGATACCAGTTAGACTTTAGAAGATCAAATTAAACAGAAGAGACAATAAAACGATCAAAAAGAGCAAAAACAGATAAAGTGCTTAAAGCGTTTTCTAGTCTGAAACGAAAACATCAAGTTGTTTCTTCAAACATTTCCTCTTTCTATGTTCTTGGTTTGATTGTAGACACATTAACTAAGAACTCATTTCAGAAAACTGCTTTCCAGATAAAGTCTACTAGTAGTTGAAGGCATTGATCAAACTAATGTTACCTTCTGATCTCCACAAACTTTACTGTTCAGTGAAGAGAATCAAAGTTTGTTGAGGATTTCTAAAAATCCACAGGTGAAGGTTTGAGAAGAACTCAGATGGATGGTCTAAATGTGAAATCAAGACTCATGGTCACAAGTTTTAAGGCTTCTGTTAACCAGAAAGTTCAAACTAACAGAGAAGTACTGAGAAACTTTTACAATTTCAGTCCTCAGACTGTCTGTCTCAATCGTACAACGCAGTGTGTAATTGTATGCAGCACAGTGAGCCGGCATACTTGTTTCCGTTTCCACGCCGTCTACATCAACAGAATGCACTGAAACTTTGCTCCCACTAGCTTAGCCTCGCTGTAGCCGCAGCTCAAAGGGGCGTGTCCTATCTACTCATTCATATCTATGACAACAACGGTGGCTGCACATAAGGACGCCTGAAGTTGATTAGCTGCGTAAATACCATTATATACAGTCTATGGTAAATACGTATGTGAATCGCATCATTGGCTGCAGCAGCCAGTCACCGTCACTCACTGACTCACATTGAAAAATAGCACAGAATGAATTGTTACGTGTTTATTTTATTTTCAATTTAGGTTGGATTTTTTTTTTTGTACGCAGCGCAGATTTTCTGTGCGCGGAGACCGTGTCAGCAGTGCGCAATTGCGCACGTGTGCAGCTTAGAGGGAACAGTGCCAGAGGATACTGCATGGTGCTGCAGAATGCTGTGGTAGATGTTTTGGTTCAGGGTTCCTCTCACTCTGTACAAGTCACCGACCCTGGATCCAGTAAAACAGTCCTAGACCGTCACACTTCCTCCTCCATGTTTGGCAGTTGATGTCACACACTGAGGAATCATCCTTTCTCCTACTCGACAGCGTTCAAAAATCCTGCGTGATGAACCAAAGATTTCAAATTTTGATTCATCAGTCTATAATACCTTCTTCCAATCTTCAGTAGTCCATTGGTGGTGTTTCATGGCCCATTCAAGCCTCTTTTTCTTATTCTGACATCTTTGCAATGGCTTTCTTGCTGCAACTCCACCTGTCAAACCTACAACTCCAAGTCTTCTCTTCACAGCTGAAACTGAGACTTCTTACTACGACCACTATGAAGCTGTGCTTGAAGCTGTTGTCCTGTGAGCCTCCTATCACCAAGCTGTTGACTCTCACAAACTTGTCTTCTGATTCTGTAGTGGTTTTGGGTCTTCCAGACGTCTTCCTGTCAGAGTTTCCTCCAGTTTCTGAGCCTTTTGATGGTGAAGAAAACTGTACTCACTGACACCTTGACTTTCTTCTGAGTTTCTCTGTTGCAAAGACCTACATTTTTAAGTGGTCTGAAGAGCTGTCTCTCAAAGTTGTTAACCCATTTCTTGTTCCCTGAAAAAGGTCTTTTTGTATAATTCTAAAATGTACATTATTCTTCAGTTTTTGGTAACCTTACTTTTTTTTTCCACTTACCTTTGTACCATTTCAAGCTATTCATTGCACTTGAATTACTTGAATTTCAATAAAAATCTGGAATAATTGGGGTGTTCTAAAACTTTTGACCAGTAGTGTATGTCATTTCATAGCACTTCACATATTAAGTTGAAGACCTTATAAATAAACTGTGTTCTGAACTGTATTTAATCATTTAATACATGCCAACACAAGCTGCACTACTAAGGCAACACAGATCCAAGAAAGAAGCTCTTCGGGCTCCACAGTGCTGCTGAGAGCAGGATTATCCCATAGGGGGCAGTGTTTAGCCTCTGCCTCTCACTCCATCTCCCTCCCCAGACTTTAATCATTCGTCAGGCATAATAAGAGAAGCATTTATAGTCATATCCCTGTAATAAAGGAGGTGTCTCTTTGTCCTTTTTCATTCAACACATTGTCACAACCCAGAGCCTTAATCCTGCAAACTAACGGACAGTTGCATCCTGGGAAAAGAGCCGCATGCCATTGTTTGAGTGAGTCAAATCTGTTAAGCCCTAATTCTTTTGTGGGCATTTGCATACTCGGAAGTATTCTTTTACTGAAGGGCCAAATCCTCCTTGTGTGTGATGCGAGGCATTTTTAGTATCATTTGTGAAGTATCTACATGCACTATTAGCGCCGCATAATGCCTTCATATAATACACTGGCATAATCTTGCAGATAAGAAGGGTTTTTCTAAAGTCTAGCATTACGTTGGGATGAAACGCTGCAATTTCAAACAGATTCAAACAGGCTCAAATGTCATCACAAATGTCAAGTGCATCTGCAGTGACAGGATATGGGAATGCCTTTCTTTATCTGTTTCATCACTCGCCTGTTCCCTCAAATTTACCTCCGGTTGAAAGGCCTGGCTGGGCTCAGAGCAGTGCAGTGTAATGGGGCTGGTGCTGTAGTAAAGATGGCTACCTCTGACTCACCTGACCTCTCTCATTTTCTCTTTCTTCCTGCCTCTTTCCATTTCTTTTCCTTCCTCCCCCTCTCCGTCTCTGCCTCACCCACTCGTTCCTCTTCTGCTGTGATTATAGCAGGATGGCTTTCCCTCTTCCAGCAGAGTTTCTCCGGCTCACTGATAAACTGTTTGTTATCTCTCTGTGGCGTTGGGCACAGTGTGCTTCATACATTCACACCCTCTGCAGGCCTTTTCTCTGCTTCTCTCTGGAGTCCCTTCTGCAAAAGCTCTGATAAGATTGTAGAGTTGAGATGGCAGACGGAGAACTGCAGCGTGAAGGTGTGTTCTGTAAAGAGAAAACTGTGATGAACCTTTAGCTTCCACAACTGTCCATGTCCTTGACATATTAGTTTACAATACCTCGCAGAAAGTAGAAACTGCAGCTAACATATTCATGAATGTTGATGTTTATAATAACTGTGGAGTTAATGAAACTTCAACACATTAAATTCACTACAATTTGACAGAATTCAAAACATAATTGAAATAGAAAATCATAATCATTATTCAGATTTCACAATAAGGTAAATAAATACCTTATTGTGAAATCTGGATAACAAAGGAGACAAAGTGACTTCTCTTCACAAAACTCACAACAGAAAGGCTAGATGCTTCTACTGGAAACTTCTCAGCAGGTGGGGATGGACAGTTGAGTGTTAGACTTTGAAGAATCAAATGACTGATTTTCAGTCCCTCCTCTTACAGACTCTCAATTCCATTCATTAACTACTGATTGTTGTTGTTTTGGAGCTCTCAGTTAACGTTGCAGTTGAAGCTGTCAGATCCTACACTGTAACGGAGACAGAAAGACTGAAAATGCTGACTATGGGCCTATTTCCTCTTGACATTTGCACCACCGTATGCCCGACACAAATTCCTGCAGTGGAGATGTCCCTACATCTACATTAAGATAGCTACATTTTAAAAATACAGCTTTCATGCAAACATGACACATGCAGACATTTCAGGGTTTTTTTTGTCAACACCTCTATCCATGTTAAAACACTAAACTGGGTAACTCTGACTGGGAATGCACAGAGGACACATGACCAAAAAATCACAAATCGTTCTACTGTCTGAGACCATTTAGAGCACATTGTTTACTGCCAAGTTACATCAGTAAGAGAAAATGTTCACTTTTTACTCCACCAAGGAACGCAGGGGAGTTATATGACGATTGGCATACGTTTGTCTGTCTGTTAGCAACATTACTCAAAATCGGACTAACGGATTTGGATGAAATTTTCAGGGAAGCTCAGAAATGACACAAGGACCAAGTGATTAGATTTTGGCAGTGATGCGGCTTATAGTCTGGATCCATGGATTTCTTAAAGATTTCTGTATCATTGCAAGATAGCGGCATGGAGTCACTGTAACTATGACAAGTGAACGCTACGTCATCTACTGGCTGACGATCACATGACTGTGATCCTACTACAAATCAACCTCTGCGGATTTTATCGGGACTTATCCGTCGTAAATTATACAACAACTGCGCAGCCTTGGTGGAGTACTGCTCTCTGAGTGCTTTTCTTGTTTAGTTATGGCTTCGACAGAACAATCAGAAAATATTGTTTAACTTTACCAGCAAATTTACAGTCAGCAAAGCATTGTTACTGTTGTCAATTTGTGTCTTCCTTGTCCCACATTAGTTCAAGAAAATACTGAAATGTCGGACTACTACAGTCAAGAAGCAGTCAGTCATTGGAAATAAACTCCCAGGTTGTTCGAACTAACTTGTGGGAGAAAACAAACTAATGATAACTGTATTAGCATCCAGTTCACAGCCTCATTTACTACTCTGACCTACCATGCTTACTGTAGTGATCCTGTGCAGCGACTGAATGCTCGTGTTCCTTGAATTCCTTTTAGTGATGCTACCACATTCTCAGATCTCAGCAGATGTAATGATGGCTGTGACGTCTTTATGACTGTTAGAACTGATCCCCATAGAAACAAGGAACAGCTGTAATAAACTGCAATGATCCTTTCTGATTTAAAGCCAGCCCTTGCATGAATGAGCCTTTATCTATTTGTTATGTAAAGCTCACGTACAGTATGAATGCGGCCTTGGCTCTCCCTTCAGATTCAGCGTCTTTGTTGTGAAGGATGTTTCACTGTGTTGCACCATGACTTTTCTCTCCCGTTCTGTCCAATGTCACACAGTTAGAGAATTTGCGGGCGCTCTGCATCTGTTCTCTGGCTGCTGTTTGCCTGTTTGTTTTGTTCTTTCCTCCTGTGTATTTAAGCGTTGATTTCTGCCGGCGAGGGACACATGAAAAGAGCCATGGCACGAACAGAAAACAAGCCCTCAGAGACGAGGAGGAGGAGGAGGATGAAGTGACAACACAAGGATGGAAAAAAGACCCAGGAATAAGCTGCGATTAAACCGCAAAACAATCAAACTGAGGAGATGAGAAGAAGAAGAGGAGAGAAAAAAGACATAGACACACACACACACACACACACACACACACACACACACACACACAACAATGAAAGCAAATAAAACAGGCAAACAAGGAATACTGCATGTTTGCGAAAAGACCCTGACGAGGACAAATTACACCAACTGCCAGTTCTGGATCCTGGCATCAAAGGGAAGAAAAAGAGTTTTGCTGGAAATAGGAACCCCTTTTTTTTATATAAATGACACCATTGGACATCACGGTATGTGAAAGAGATTGGGATTGCAGAACACAGCAGGGTTGTTTTGCACAATATCAGATATATTCATGACATCTTCACATTAGAGGTGAGAATGTCTGCACCAATGCAAAATATTATAAGATGCAGCACCAATGTGTCCAGAGTTTTTATATTCTCACATCACTATGTTTTAGCTCGATACATCATCACTGATTTGGAATGGTTTCTACCAACCAGATGAATTTAAGCCAAACATTCACATTGTTTTTGCTCTTTTTTTGTCTCTACCAACTTCTGATCTGGCTGTTTATCCGCTAAATGCTCCATATGTTCAGTCTGCAATGGCTTTTTAAACCTTTTTTTAATGTAAACGTCAGCCTACTGCCAGAAAAAAACAGCGCTGTAAGAGTTACAGATTAAAGTTTAGTGTACAATTCATGTTTTCTGTGTCCACATGTTCCCAAGTAACTTACATTTTGACATCCACAAGGATCTGCAGGTATCTTCTGTAAATGTCCAACTTGCAGCCCAGAATTTAGGACTGTGCTGATTGTACCTGCAAGCACAAGTGTGCCGATGATGCATGTGACCACATAGCAAATGGCGCTCAAAAAAAATGCTTGTTACAAGAAGAATCTGTGTGAGGAGTTTCACAGTTATCCACACCTTTTAAATACATCATTATAACAGTTGTAGTTGATACTTTCTGCTGGCATTTAGGTGCTTGGATTTGTCCATGATTTCCATAGGCAGTGTCCAAACATCATAGGAGGTACTTGTGCCACATGTAGTCCTCTACCTTGTATACATATTGTTCTGGGCACTCCTCAGAAATAATCATATCAACGCAGTGATACAGTCCAGTCTGTAGCCAGCAGTAGCTTCAGGGGCTGTATCCTGTAAAAAGTTCAAAGACAACCTTTCAGAAACATCTACGGGACCCTGACACATTTTGAGACCATCTGTGTATGAGACTGATGTGTACATACAGTAACATGGATAGAACCATGTGCATGTCCGCTGTCTGTTTTCAGATTATCAGTGCACAGGGATGCAGCAACCATGAATTGGTCTGAACAAATCCGTGTTTACTCCATCAGGTCTAGTTACCAGCCATTGTTGGAATATTGCTGCACATCTGGGTAAACCTGTGAATCTTGGTAGAACTGTACATCATGTCAACACGTACTGGTGTGCATGTGCTAGCGTAAACAAAACAGTTCTTTGCATATTACTCACAGCAGTCTTAATCTGCAGAGTCACGTCTGGTCAAGGCTGGTTCAACATGTTAGAAGAGTAGTCCGACTAAAGCATCATTTTGTTTACTTTGTGTCAGACAGTTTTGGTTGGACGAGAATATTGCTTTCCTTTCCTGCTTTTACTTGTTAATACATAATGATTGAGACACCCATGGTTGTAACTTTTTATCTTCTTTCGACACAGAATCTCTGCTGCCCAGAGCAGTTTTAAGAAACATGCCAATGCCAGTTAAACAGTTAAACAGTTAACAGTTAATCCAGGCTATTTTGCCACAGGTGGCCAGCTATGGATGGATGTTATATCTAACTGAACTAGTGAGATGCATCTCTGCTGCTGCCATACTGCAGCAGGATTCTGGCCAGTTTAAATAGTAAAAAATGCCAGATTTTTGTGCTGTTTTCAGATGCTCTAATATTAGAAATGCCAATACCAAGTGACAGGCATTAACAGATTATGACATTCCCTCTTTTTCCTACTATCCCAACACAGAATGTTGTACTAAAAAAAGCTGGAAATTTATTAACCTGCAAATTGCCTTCTGTTTGCTACTAAAGATTGTTGAGTTAGAGGAAACACCATGCGGGCTACTTGCACTCAAGATAAAGTCTCTCTATGTGCACTACCAGTAAAACAAGAATGAGATTCATCATAGCTCATCAAATTTACTTATCTCAACATGTTTGCTCATCCAGTGACTAAACGTTTAGATGGGGTCACCTCTGGATTCCCACAGCCCACCGTATGAACACAATGCTGAGATCTGATGGTCCTGTTAAACCCCAGGTTATATTCAATGACAATGTTATTTGTATTATTTTTTTCATTGCTGTGGTTTTGTTTGGCAGCTGAAGCACCAAAGTTTTATCACATAGTATTTTACACTACTTTGTATTACATATTTCATGCTAAGGGGACATTGACTTTAAGAAAATTTGTTTATTTAGAAAAAAAATACACAAAGAGAATTTAGAAAGTTGAGTAGAAAGTTTGTCTGGCATTTGAGAAATGGTTTGGGTTTTCTACAACATCTATAAAAAGCTGTAGGACTCAAACTGAAAGTGTGTGACTGTAGCCTTGTAGAGGATTTTAGTTATTTTGAAAGAATGTTACCTAATTAGCTTGTTACATGAACTTAAAATGAGTTCGTATGTTTAAAGGCCGTACTAGAGCCGTGACAAGGACACAGTTTATCAAAATGTGTAGCTTATGAATAAATTTGACTTCAATTCATTGGTCCTGTACCTCGTCTGTCTCTCCAGGGGTGCAGCTCTCTGGTTTTTGTGTTGTTCCAGTTCAGCAGCTCTCTGACGTTCCGACACCGAGGCTTTTATGACAGATGAAGACTTTTTAACCGCCTCTGTGCAGAGGCAGTGGACTGGCTCCTCTTAATTAGTACTTTGTCTCTGCTTAGAAGTGACCTTTTCTCTTTTGCACTTTGGCTGAATTGACTCCCACTTCTCCACTGTGTGTTTCCTCTGTTTTACATGGTCGCTGGTGCGTGGCTCTCCTCTTGGTGCTGCAGCTCTTAATGTAGTCAAAGTTCAATACATGTGTTGGGCTGACAGTGTATGAGGCCCATACACATAACACTGACTACTTAATACTCTCCAATTCAAATTTCAGTAAAAGCTCACTGTGAAAAACTTTGTATATGTTGTTTGTTTAATCTGTACTAAACATGTTCTTTTCAGGTTTCTGGACCTAAAATGTTGTGCCTGTATGTGTGGGATGGAATGTTAGCCTATTTTTCAATAAATGGCAATAAAATCTTTAGCTGAGGTTCAGGAACCGGACCACACCTCAATCACTCCCCGTCCTGTTGTATGTCTTTACGTACCATGCTGCCATTCCCACTTGTTCGTTCTCGCTTCTCGTGCCCCACCCACCCTCCCTATACTTCTGCCTCCTTCTCCTGTCTGTTCAGTTTCCTAGGGGTCTGCCAGCTGGGGAGCTGCTGCTGATCTCCGACTAGCTTTTCCCCGACACCGCGTCAGCTCATCTCAGTCATCATCAACATAACGGTCCTTTGGTTCCAATAAACAATCAAGCTTCAGATTGATGGTGTGGTCCTTGCTACCAAATAGTCATTTACTATTTAATAGTCTTTTTGGCTACTAATTAAAATTTTTGCTTGATCGAAGGTCTGTAGGCAGGTCACTATCTCAATGAGTGAAATCTATGGCCAAACACTGAGCTACGCCAGTGTTTCTGGATCTATGCCACTCTGGTACAAGGGCATTAGTGCCTGCCTGTCACTAGTTTTTATGGGTGGAATATGTAGATACGACCTACTGTGCATGCATGCTGTCTTCCAAGGGGGCTCAAGTGGACAAGAACTATAAAATAATAAATATGTTGCCATAAGTGTCTACAGCAGTCCATGTGCATGTCTGCAAGGATTTAAAATTGAGGCTTTACAAGTCAATTCTTCTCCTACAAGCATTCCCTTTTATTGTCGTTTTTTCTGGCTGTTAGCCTTTTTCCAAGCTGTCTTTATGATCTCATTGTCTTTGTCTGGCAGCTGTAATTCTTGGCTGTTTGACAGATTTCATCGCTGGTTCATTTCCAAAGTAAAGATGTCCAGAGACTATGAACTTGCTTTCACTGAAACCGGGCACACCAAACAGCTGTCTGATTCACTGGGATTACATTATCAATGGCGCCGCAAATAACCCATAGAGCAACACTTTCTGTAGAACACTGGAACAACACTAACAATCTCATCACTTAGAGAGAATGTCTGATGTTGTTAACACAGAATTTTAACAATTATTTGCCAACAACAAATCCTCGTCTCATGTCTCATAATGGTATAATGTTCAGAAAACTTTGCTAAAACCAAAGTGCAGAAAGGGTGAGTTGTGACTGGAAATGGTTGTATGCCAGAGTATTGTAAGAGTGTAATTAGAGCCTGTTTTCAGATCTGGTGCTAATCTCAGGAGAAAGACATTGTTTGTGCTGACGAAATGGCTTAAAATACAAATGCATTCTGTAAACTGAGGTTTGGTTGAGTCACCTGCCTGGCTTCCTCGCACGAATTAATAAGCACAGTGTTGTTATTACACAAAAAATGGTGAGAATAGCTTCAAAATTAACATCCATTTACAAACAGGACAGCTTAGACCCAATGCTGGAGCACTGCAGCATGCTAACATGCTCACAGTGACGAGACTCACATGCTTATATGAAGCAGGTATAATGTTACTATTGTTACGACTAATATTGGATGCAACACCAAGTTACTGAATAAATGCTTTGCTAGCAAGGACCACACCATTCATTTGAAGCTTGATTGTTTCTTAAAGGCAAAGGATCATTCTGTTGGTGATGACTGAGATGAGCTGATGCGGTGTGGGGAAAAGCTTAGTTGGAGATCAGAGGTGGCTCCTGAGCCAGCTGACCGTATAGGAAAAGGAAAAGACAGGAAAAAGAGGCAGCTCTATAGGAAGGGTGGGTGGGGCGCAAGAAGTGAGAATGAACAAGTGGGAAGGGCAGAGTGGCGTATATAGGGGTATGACAGGAATAGGGGTGATTGAGGTGTGGTCCTGCTCCTGAACCTCAGCTATAGATTTTCATCTCAATTTCACTAGCAAGGACCACCATTGATTTGAAGCTTGATTGTTTATTGGATGCAAGGGATCATTATGTTGGTGATGACTGAGTTGAGCTGATGCGATGTGGGAGACAAACTTAGTCGGAGATCAGCAGCAGCTCCTGGGCCAGCGGACCCCCAAAAGCCTCCCATAAAACAGAAATGGCAAGTGGGAGTAATGTACGTCTCGGTGGTTTGAGCAGATGAAAAGTGGATGCACTTGAGGCCCATCTCCTTGATTAGGTGGCCCAGAACGTCTTGGCTGGAAGCTGCATCAATACAGAAGTAGAAAAAGAGAGAGCACCAGACGAGAAGGAAAAAGATTGTTTGTAGAGGATAAGACCTGGCAACCTGGTGCTGATAGCATGAGAGAGAGATTGAGAGGTTGCTGGAAAAGGGATGAAAGAGAGAGGAGCTGGCAGCCCAGCACCAGATGAGAAGGGGAAAGGTTGTTGGGAAGTAGGTTGCTGGTGGATAGAATGAATCATACTTGGCCACCCTGGTGGGGCTATGGACAGCGTGGTGATGTCATGCTCGGTACACGGCCGTGACGTCTTTACAAGAAGATTGTTGTGGTTTATCATGTGTTGAAAGCTCTGACAGTTTGTCAGAAGTTGAAGTAGTTTGACTTTGCTGTCAGCATGGTGGCAGGTGAAGACTTCTCTTAAACTGTCTGCACACCGAAGGTCATCTGGTTGGAGATCTCATGTGGAAGGACATTGCCAGGAGAACTGCTTCAGGCAGTTTGTTTTTCTTTTTAATTACTGAGCAGAGCTGCTGGATGGGGAACTATTGAGGTGTGGCCCTGCTCCTGAATCTCAGCTAAAGATTTTGTCTCCATTTTATTGTAAATTGAAAAAGATTTAAGAAAAGGATACACTGAGTACCTCCATGATGCTGCTGCAGCAGGATGAGAGGAAGAGCCGAACAGAGGACCTACCTCTCCAAAAGTCAGCAGTTCTGATGACCTTTCCCATAGTTCATGCTGAAGATGTTATGTATTCATGGTGTTCCTCTCCATCACAAAATGTACACAAGTCAAGTATTAATGGTGGAGAAGAAAATTGCAGTGACTTTTAACTGTCAGTAACAGCGTCTGGCTGCTTGCTGTTATGATTATTTATTGCAAGTTTGTATTTTCAGTCAAACATCTTCATAGCATTTACAGATGTTCATGGCTCTTGATATTTTGCTAAAATATATTAACGCTGTGATCTCTCAAACAGCAAATTAGTTTGTGTTAGGATCCTGCTCTAGCCCCTGCCCTTCTTTCCCTTCTTCCTCTTTTTCCTCCTTTCTCCCTTGAGTCCTGATTTGTTTCTGTGTTGACCTGTCTCTCTCTCTGGCTCCCTCTGTCTGTCACCTCTCCTTCATGTGTCTCTCTCTCTCCCTGTGTCTCACCCTCCTGCTTCACCTGCTTCACCTGCCTGCACTCTGGTTTGCTGATTGCTACAATGAGTTTCAGCTGCAGCAATCAGTTCACACCATTCACCTGTTCTCCACCTCACCTCCACTATTTAAACCCTGCTCATTCATTCACTCCCTGCCGGATCATCGACCCACATGCCCTCAAAGATTCACATCCTACTTTGATTCTGTTTCCCCCCACCAAGCCTGCCACCTTCGTACTGCTTTAGCCCCATGGACTCTGTTGCTTTCCCCCCTCCTGGATTTCCCCTTCTTGGACTCTATTTTGCTCCAACCTGTTCATGGATTTTCCCCAGCCTGTGTTTCCTGTCATGTCTCAGTCTGCCCCCTGGATTCCCTAAGCTTGTCTTCCCCCCCCCCCTGTTGTTTGTTCCTCCATCTTATGAGTACCCCTCTTAGCCTAGTTTGTTAATTCACTTTAGTTTTGTAGACTTCCGTTTTGTAATCTTAGTGTTGGTTTTAGTACTGTGGCTTATTTAGCATGGATTTGGTTTAGTTTCCCCCCTGCTCGGTTCCCCATTTTCTTTATGGGTTTAGTTCCTGTTTTGTTAAATAAAAACCTCTTTCCCTTGAACCTCCTGTTGGCCACTGTCTGTGTCTGCGCCTGGGTTCTCTGACTCCTTCCGCGTAACAGTTTGCCGTTTCACTGGGGTGTTTATGTCTTTTTTATACCATTTTAACCACTCATGAAATCAAACACTACAGCTCTGATACAAATTAAGTCTGTGAGGGTTTGGTGCTTAAGCCTTGATCATACTCTGGTGTGAACACGCATACGGACAGCTGCAGACAGCTGTGGATGTGTAGTTATTGTTACTTGCTTAGTCTGTGGGAGTCCACTTGGAAGACTCCATTGCATATATGCACAGTAGTTCATAACTACATGTTCTATGCATGCTCACTACTGTCCCATTGCCTTTCTAGCATGCTCCGGCTTCACACAAACTTGTGTTGAGGGCTCCACACAGACTCTGGTGGACTTGGTGAAATGACTAATTTACGTCACACAGATTCTTGCAGCCTGTTGTGACATATGGATGTTGGCTAGTTGTGTTAACATGCTAACAATTAATACTAAAGACAAAGTGGAGTAGAGACTGGTGGGGCTGTTTTGCAGGCAACATTTCACTCAGAACATTTTTTCATCAAGGACCAGCTAGTGGTGGTAGATAAAAAAGTGAAAGGATCACCAAAGTCAGATGGATTCATCCTCCTGGAAACATTAGAGTTTGTACAGAACTCCCTGGCAGTGCAGTGTATCTGACCCAGTGACAGCCCAGTGCTGACATCCTTGCTGCCAGAATTGCCAAGATCCACGTGTCCTCAAAGATCGTCCTCTTTAACAAAGAGTCAGGTGTGCTTCAGACATACTGAGTTAGTGGTGGGTGTTTATTCTGCTCTGATGAAGGTTGTTACATCAAATACATCAGCAGATTTGTCAGTCTGTTAGTTGCAAATGACATACACATAAAATGATCATGACATGAGGTGACTCTTCTTCACCACTGCCACAGCACTTTCTGAGGCCATGTCGTTTCAAATGTGCTTCATCCCTGACTTATGATCATGTAAGAGAAACTCATGCACCCAAAACAGCAACACACACACACACACACAGAAATGTACATACACGCACTGTTTTCCAGGCCCTACCATGGCTTTCCTCCTCAGAGACCTTCCACAACCATCGCCTCCTCCATTTGGAGAATCAGAGATGACCTTTTCATGAATAAAGTCAAAGAGGATTAAGGCAGACGAGACCTTCGCAATGTCGGCCGAAGGGAGAAGCGGGTGCATCCTCCTTTAAACGTGGCTTGAGTGTCGATTTCTGCACCTGCCTGAAGGCCACGTTGTGTGTTTGAGCGTGGGATGCTTTTGCATAAAGGCTGCAGAAACACTAAAAGCAGCCCAGCTGTAATGGCTCATGGGAAGAAACAGAAGCCTATGTCTCACATAGATTTAAATATGAGGAATGTTTCTAATCCCTCTCTGATGAAAAATTCTCAATTACTGTCAGTCGTTCATCCATTTCACTGGAGGCAATAATATCTCGTTAAAATCCTTATCAGATTTATGTTGTGCTTTATCTAATCCATATCTTACAAGATGTACAAACACAGAATCTGTTTGCTTAAGTAAAAGATCTGTCCATCACACTGCTTGGATTACAGCAATTTAGATTAGCTGCCTGTCTTTACTGCTGCAGCACGGCATGATGTCAGCTGTCAGGATTAATGGAATCCCATTCTGTCATTATTACCTAAACACTACCTGTCAGAATCATCTAGAGCCGATACACCTTCAAAAAGCAAAAAAAAAGTGTTTGAATGCACTTTCAATAGGAAATGATTTACTACTAGTTTAGAAAATCCCCAAACGTATTGTTACTGTCATTTTTTTCACTTTTACTTTAGTTACTATTAACAAGTTTGCAGATATATTTTGTGAAACATTTAATGAAACAGAACATTTTACGGCAGCATTTCCCAGTTTTCTTAATTTGTCAGGGCACAGTAGTATTGTTGCTTGTTCTGTTTGTAGCTGTAACAAATTTCCCACGAGCCCGTGACCGGCATGAGATGAATATCACCGGTTCAACACTAAAAGGCCAATGACTAGTCCAGACTGAGAGCCAACAGCTAAACTATGGAAATGCAATGACACACTGCAGCACTGGAGATGGAAAATGATGAGAGCTGGCAAATGAATCATTTAACTTTATGAAAATCTTGAAATTGTACTATCAAATACTGTAGTGGATTTGGCTCAGAATATGAACATAAACATGTTCTTTTCAAGTTTTAGAAGGAGCTGTAAAAGAAATCTTCAGTCAGAGATTACACTGGTTACAGAAGGAGTTCATCTTTCTCAAAATGGAAATTATTCTCATTTTCTATTTCTGTTGTTCAGTCCAACAGTAGTAAAATGGAATGCTGTTAAAAATTATTTTTGTCCAATGACTGAAAAATACAACATAATCTCATTTTCTATTTTTTCTTTTCTTTTAAATTTTCACAAGAGCTGCCCAAATCAAAAACAGCAATACTGCACTGTAAAAATACTCATTTATATCTAAAAGTCCTGCATTCATAATATTTTCTAGCAAAAGCATGAAAATAAGAGCATCAAAATATATTAACACTGTCCAAAATAAAATAACACATTTTACATCATTTGGACCTTTTCAGAATAAAATATACTACTGAATTTTAGTTAGCAATGCATTGATGTGTAAAATACTTTGATGTTGCAGCGAGTAAAAGTAGTTCTGACTTTACCTACTTGATCTATAATGAAATGTGTATTTGATAATATTGTTGCTTTTATTTTGTATTGTTGACCTGAGTATGCAAAGCTACTAGTAACTGTAAATGTAGTGGAGTAAAAAGTATAGCATCTCTCTCATTGCTGTCGGAGCATCAGTATTTACCCAGTGCATGGAATTAGCTACCTTCCATCCCTGCTACAGTGTCATTAATGCAGCACGTTTGTGAAGAGTTGTGCCACATGGTAAAATGTGATAGACTTTTTTATACTGATCAGCCCCCCATTTTGTGTGCTGGAACCGGGACTAAAGTATGATTCAGTTTTCCTTCCTTTTTCCTCTCTCTATGAACTTTCTAAGTTTCCCTATAAGCAGCAGAGCTTCCCCAAGAGGACCAACATGACCTGCAAATTAGTAAAAACACTATTGTCTTTGGGACCCGCTCTTTTCTCTGCAGACTGGGGGCTATTGCTGAAAAATTTTCCAAGATCACTTACCAGAAAAACAAAAGGGGAAAAGAAAACTGTAGAGTGGGCAGGCCATGGCCCTGAGGATTATTCTCCTAGTGTTACATGGATTAGCAGCAGCCCAACCTTTGACTCCTGTTAGGGACGACTTGACTTATGGCTCTGTTCAGCTGGGGAGGGGCCTCAGTCATTATTATAGGATGTACACATGATTCTGTTGAGACTGAAGTTGCTTCAGCCAGAACTGGAGGCTCATCTGTACAGCTGCCACATCTATAACAGACGATACAATAGTAGTGGAAGCACTGTGTTTTCATCTAATTGTTGATTTAAATATTAAAAACTGGTTTCAGTTAATGTGAGTTTTGTTGCTGTCAGAAATGTCAGCTGTGTGTTAGAGTGGTAAAAAGACACGGCTAGCTCTACAAAACAAAACACAGACGCCTCTAAAAGCTCACAGATTGTTGTGTTGTGTCTCACTTGTTCAATCTGTGCCCAAATTAAAATGTAAAGAATGTGGTATTTTGGAACTTCATTTCGCAGCATATCATCTCGGTGAGGTTGTCAAGTTTGGCACCATTGTGTCATGACCAAGGCCATATCCGTTACTCCCCCCTACAAGCACAAACTGTCATTTTTGTATTTCCACTTGTCCACAGATGAAACTATCAACAATTACTCCTCTATAGAGATGAAGGTAGCTATGCTTATTAAATTTTGCCCAAAGCCAGGCGAGCTGTTTCATCTTGCTTCCAGGCTTCATGCTCACTTTTGTGTTTTCAGGCATCAGAAGTGGAGTAAGAATAGCACATGAAATAGGAATAACAATGATGCTCGACTCTTTTGTATGTTTGTGCGTCTGTGTGTGTGCTCGGTTCTTGTGTTAAGTCCCTACAGATCTCCCAAATACCCATGCACATGTGTATAGAAACAATTTACAAAGCCCTGTGTAATCTTCCTTTTTTCCTGCGCTCTTAGTTTCATCTGCAGGGGATTACTGTACCACTTTTTTTGTGTGGAATCTGCAAAAGGAGGAGGGACGTACAAAATGGCGGAAAAAGGAAAACAAATTGTAGCGTAATCTCTGCAGAGAATGGGCGGCTGAGCGAGGGAGTCCCCCAGACCTTCCATCTTTTTTCGGGCCAGAAAATCCCATAATCCTCCATGTTTGATGTCTCAAAGCTAATGGCGTTTATTAGGACAGCCCAAAAGGCGCTTTGTCCACGGCGCGGTTGCCGTTGAGGTTTTGAATGACATTGCAGAGAGAGAGCTGGTAACTTTAGCTTAATCTGGGCTTATCCGGCCCCGATGCATGCACAGGTGTGTGGCCCTTAAGCCAGGAGGAGGCCAGGCTCTCCTGTGCGAGCCAAAGATCAATCCTGCTGCAGGGGCCGAAGATGTCCAGAGGAACACACACTGCACCTTTAACCCAGGAGGTTTTAGCCCCCTCATGAACCAAACTGCCTATTATCACATTTTAATTAAAGGACTGCTCCCTTTCCCTCTATCTGCTCAATAAGATATGGAATGACCTTTTCCTGCTGAGTCAGTTTACATTTCATGAAGTGAGTCATGCAGGTTGAGTCGCATATAGTCAACTGACGGGTTTTCTTTTGGCACTTAGATTCATCTCAAGGCCATTTGCTTTCTACGTTGGACCTAAATCCTTCACTTCATCTGTATATACACTACCATTCAAAGGTTTGGGGTCACACGGACAATTTCATGTTTTCCATGAAAAGTCACATATATACCCCTATGTAGATATTCCATTAAAAATCAGCCGTTTCCAGCTACAATAATCATTTACCACATTAACAATGTCTACACTGGTTTCTGATTCATTTAATGTTGTTTTCATTTATTAAAAAAACTACTTTTCTTTCAAAATTAAGGACATTTCTAAGTGATCCCAAATTCTTGAACGGTAGTGTATGTTTCGCTGCAATATTCAATTGTTATTGAAGAAGTATGTTCAAATAACCTTACCTTAAACCTGCAGTTCTTTTTTTGCAACAAGAGCAAAACTCTGATCTAATACTTTATAGTCTTGTTGTAGCTAATGTGTTACCAAATAGTGCTCTGTTTTCAAATCTAGCACACACAGAGCAACATGATCACCCCATTGGAGTGGTGCGATCTGTATCATTGATGTAAATCGGTGAATAAATCTCTCTTAGGTTTGAAAGGCATGTTGTTTTTTTTTTTTTTAAAATCATTCCAAACATGGTGATGTATGAACCTGCTTATACGACTTGAATTTTTTTTATCCATTAAAATGGTTCTAATTTCTGTTTAACAAGTTCCTTTTATGAGACATTTCATCCAAATGCAAAAAACATAATTACATAACCCCTCCAGGTAACTGTAACTACAGATGCTATCAGGTATAAAATCCATTTTAAGGGAATCTTTTGCTTGCAGAGTAGAGGTAGTAGTAGTAAAGCTTTAAATCTGATCTTTATGTGGAATCTGTCAGTGAGTGTTGACTGTGTGCCACTCATTGGATCTTCCCTTGTGAGTTTCCACCCATCCATTATCTGTACACTGCTTCATCCTCATTAGGGTCGTGGGGAGCTGCAGCCTATCCCAGCTGACTTAAGGTGAAGGCAGGAGACACCCTGGACAGGTCACCAGTCTATCACAGGGCTACATATAGAGACAAACAATCACACTCACATTCACACCTAGGGACAATTTAGAATCACCAATTCACCTCACCATGTTTTTGGATTATGAGAGCAAGCCTGAGAACCCGGTGAAAATCCATGCATGCACAGAGAGAACATGCAAACTCCATGCAGAAAGATCCCCGGAAGGCCAGGACACGACCCGCAGATCTTCTAGCTGCAAGGCGACAGTGTTAACCACCAAGCCACTGGTCAGCCAATTACAAAAATATGTTGATTAGAAATCTATTTGTGATAAGTCACAAACCTTATATTCCAGGAGAAAATGCACCTCTCTCTCACCACCTGAAACTGAGAGTGCAGTTCAGTTGTGTAATAGCATCATTTATTGTGGACAAATGCACATGTGAGAACGTAGCGCAAATCCTTTAGTCCCTCTAAAGAGAGCTGTGGAAGTCTGATAACTGTCCTCAAGTGATGTGATGTGAGTCATGTAAGGGGTCGTCTGACTAGATAAAAATTCCATTTGCTACGGTAAACAACTACAATCTCTAGACAGCAACCTACCCTGCTGAAAGTTTGACCTTTTACAGAGGGTTTGGCTCCTGCAGTAAGGCAGCCTGTTAGCGTTTTTCAGTGTAAAATAGACTATTTTCCACTGCAGGACACTGTGGGCCAGTTTAGGGTGGCAATCTTTGTGTATGTTCTGAGTGCAGGAACTGCTTCTGTAGAAGAGGAAAGAGTACCTACTCTGGGGTAGGTACCTCTGAGCTGTTGTGAAAAATTGCTTTGTGCTGACTGGTTAAACTTGGAGGAGACAGTAGCACCTTTTTTTTTTCTAACCTCACAATATCCTGGTTAAGTAGCAGTCTTCTCATCTCTAACATCGCCATCAACAATGGAAAATTAATTCATGTAAAACACAGACTAACAAAGCAAACATCCAGAACTGGAGTTACATCTACTATCTGTCTTCGTTTTGGTGAATTTTGAGTTAATGTTGTGGTCAGAACTGTCAGATTCTCCACCGCAGTGCAAACAGAAACAGCGATGGGGTTGTTCCTGTAAATGTTAGCACCACCTTACACCTGCCTCCAGTTCCTGCAGTAGAAAGCAGCACAGCATGAGGCACTAGTTGACTTCAGATAAGACTCAGATGAAGCTTACATAGCAGAGCTGCTAGACACCCTCAGAGACAGTTGGTGACCAGGCAGGCTTCAAATCACACAACATGTCTTTCTGATCTTTGATATGAGTCAGTTTTAAGAAACAGATCCTGTAAATGAGCTCCACACCTCCTTCCTATGTTTCATGTTGTGACCAAGGAGAAGGACATTGCTGCCTCTGGATGCTGAAGGCTCTCTGACCAAGGACTGCTGACTCTCTTATTGGATTTGGAAGCCACTCCTTCAATAAAAAGAATGAATTTCCCATAATTCAATAACAGAAATCAAGGCCAGCGGCCCAGTGATCCATAAACACTACGATGATGAGGTCATCTCTCACAGCATGCCAGCACATGATGCAAGAACACCATCAGCTCCAGAGTGGCTGCTGTATTAGCACATGTAGAGAAGCAGAAATGACATCATATGTTTCATTTTCAGATTTAAATACTGTAGTTTGGAGTAAAGGGATATTTTTGGACACCTGAGGGTAAAAAAAAATGTTAATGTGATCCATTTTGTATGACCAAGGCATAGAAAGGACTTCCAGTTTTTTTTATCTATCTCTTTTTTTGTCCAAGGCCACTGACATGTTTATCATTTTCAATCCTTTGGGTGCCCCTTATATTTTCTATAAAAACCCCTATGATGTGTCCAATCCCTGCATTTCTTCAATTGCTACCATCATCTTTCAAATAACATGCTTCATGGTTTTATTTTCCTGCAGGGTGAATCTGCCCCCTCAGCCCTGTGGTCACGCTCCCTGTGGATTTACACATCACCGTTTTTTTTCTTTTCTCCACACATGGAGAAGTTGCACAGACTGAAACGTCACATATTTCTTCATGTCAGATAGAAAATGTCTCAGCATCAGAAACATTTCACTGTCTCTCTGTCTCGCCTTTTGCGTCTTAGATGTGGGCATCACTCATTTCTGGCTCAGTGCTTCTTTGCACCATTTTTGGGCATTGCAGGATGGTTTCCAGTCCGTTCACCACATCCACAGTTCAAAACGTGTGAGAACGACCAACAGAGGGCGTCAGCCAGCAGCATAAACATCAACCTGCTGTCTGTGGAGTGGACAGTGCCGCTGCTTTAAGTCCTTTTTAGCACATTTACCACAGAAATGGTGATGCACAGTACAGCAACACTCTCACAGAGTAGTCACAGAAGCAGCTGGCTGCTCTTCTTCACGGGTCACATGTTTTCTCTGATGATGAAATGAAAATGCCAAATTAACAAAAAAAAAAAAAAGATGAAAAATTTCACACTTTTGTGAAACATGACAAAGTGAACACTACAGAGCCCAGTATGTGTCAAAGTCACGTCTTCTGATCATTTTTACGCACAAATTAGTAATTAGTCCAATCAGACTGATAGTTCACCATCAAAATAATTTGTCTCTTTGTCAGGCGAAATAAAAAAAAGAGAAATGTTTGAGGCAAAGAAAATAAAATAACACTTAAATCCTGAGGCATGTCTATGTATCTCAGATTTAAATAAAAAAACACAAATGTTTAGATGATCCCAGACCTCCGGCCTTCACTGTTTATTCTGCAATTAATTATACATCAGCATGCGGAAACTGGGAAGAGCTATAATGAATTTATTTTTAGGTGTACCTTAAAGGGCATCAAGCATAACCGCAGTGTCTGCACAGACAGGATGGCTAACCTCTCTACAGGGTGGGAAAGAAGACTGTTGAAAATGCACTTATGTTATATTTTAACAGAAGTCTGTCCAAAACGTCAACCCAAACTGCCTGGAAACAAGATCAGTCATTTCCTGTGCGTAGTGTGTCATCTGTGTTCAAGCCAATGTGCATGTTTCCTTAAAGAAGAATGAAATGAGTGGGAGCTCCATAGATGTTTGTCTGTCATAACGAGATTACTCTCCTGAATCCTGAAGTCTCGGCACCTCGGTGCGTTCTCTAATCCAGCACTCGATAAGGCTTCAAAGCAACATGTAATTAATAACATGTCTGACATTATCCACGGCAATGAGCAAATGACCCTTCATTATAAGCTGCATGTTCTTCAGAGTCATTTAACATTTTGCTCTTTAGACTAAGTACGCCTGCAGGGTTGAATGGTTTTATTACAGACAACATGAAGAACAAACGTTTTCTGCCCGCCGGGGACGGACATGTTAGCGCTTTATCAGAGATTACATGTTGCATTGATGTTACTTTGGTGTTCAGCCACCGGGAATAATACCTGAGAAGGTTCTTGCTGGGAATAAAAGTTCTGGTGACGCCATAACAAAACAGAAGGTGATACACACAGAAGACAACTGAAAGGACCTCACCAGTGTGTTTGCAAGTTTTAGCTCCTTGAAAAAACATTTGGTTCATTCTGTCATGAAATGAACACAGTTACAGATACAGATTTTGGATATTTTTTTCCTTCCATTCCAGGCAGTCAGTTCACTCAGTTCTGTTTGACGGGGATTCTGGACTGTGTGGCCGACAACAAGTGTCAACTAGCTGACCCAAAAAGACTGATTTGATATTGTTAAACTGGAAACACTGTCTGAGATACAGTGTTAAAGCTATATTTTTGTTTGGTTTTATTAGGTTATGACTGTCAAAGCAGATTATGAACCATGTTGGACAGTCGTTGTATTTGGAACTATTTCAAAATGGCTGGATTGGGCCACACTGACATCATAAAGACCCCGCCTCCAAGACATTGCATATATACACCACCGTTCAAAAGCTTGGGGTCGCTTAGAAATGCCTTTATTTTTGAAAGAAAAGCAGTTTTTTCAGTGAAGACAACATTAAATGAATGATAAATTGAGTGTACAAATTGTTAATGTGGTAAATGACTATTCTAGCTGGAAACGGCTGATTTTTAATGGAATATCTACATAGGGGTACAGAGGAACATTTCCAGCAACCATCACTCCTGTGTTCTAATGCTACATTGTGTTAGCTAATGCTGTTGAAAGGCTAATTGATGATTAGAAAACCCTTGTGCAATTATATTAGTACATGAATAAAAGTGTGAGTTTTCATGGAAAACATGAAATTGTCTGGGTGACCCCAAACTTTTGAATTGTAGTATATATTGCTAAATCCCCTAACTATGTCATTGTGACAATTTTTTTGTGGTATCAGTTAGTCTGTAGTAGGTGAGCGAACATCAGAGAATGTAAATTGCTTCCTTCCTGTGGTCAGGTTTAATGGCAGACGCAGGGATACTAATCCAATACAGTTTTTGTCAAACAGTGAATTTCTCTTCACAGTCCACTTGTACAAGGATACAAGAGTTTGTACCATAGACATGTATAGAAAAGTTGGACAAACCCTCAATGACGTCACCCCTAGGTTTCCTGAACAGCAGTTTTGAAGTTCAGAACGATGGCTCCAGCCACCTCCATGTTGACAGTGCCCGAGTCCTCGTAAGTCCAAGCGAATCCAAAAATAAATAAAGAGGTGGAGCTAAGGTGGGTCATGCTAACATCTTTGTGCTATGGACTGTAAACTTAAAGCAGCCATGCCGCCCTTCATTTTTGTTAATACAGTTTTATACAGATTCATCAAAATATGTTTGTGTACCAGGATGTAAACATGTCTTGGTAAAGTGAGACATTTAACTTCTACAAGGATTGACCTTGTTTTAGAGCCAGCCATAAGTGGAACTGTAGGTTTTGGCGCCTCTGCGTTGGCTTCATTTTTTAGTACCAGAGTTGACACTTGGTTCATACGCAGTCCTGACTCTGTGAATGGAAAACAGTAGTTTCCATTACTACGCTGCCAAGAAACGTGGCGGAGTTATAAGACGACATGCGTACGTTTGTCCGTCTGTTTGTTTGACTTTGAGCAACATTACTCAAAAACAGACTGATAGATTGAGATGAAATTTTCAGGGAAGGTCAGAAATGACACAAGGACCAAGTGGTTAGATTTTGGCAGTGATACGGCTTATAGTCTGGATCCAGGGATTTGTTAAGGATTTCTGTATCATTGTGAGATAGCAGCACGGTGTCACTGTAACTATGACAACAAGTGAACACTACGTCAGCTGCCTGCTGACGATCGCATGATTGCGATCCTACTACAAATCCACCACTGCAGACTTATCGGGACTTATCTGTCAGAAATGATAGAACGACTGAGCAGCCTTGGCCGAGTACTGCTCTCTCTGAAGGCTTTTGTAGTTTAGACATAAGTGTTTGGTATGTCTAATGTCCTTCTTTAGGCTGTAATAACCTGATTTACAGATGGATTTTACACATAAATTAAAGGTTATATCTCATTGGCCATGGTCACAATAAAACCCTCATAAATAGTATCAAGTCATTTTGATGAATCAGTAACTTTTCTGTCTCAGTGTAGCGGCTGCAATCTGTTTTTGGCAAGTGGATAACTGAGTTGACCTTTAAAGCTATTTCAACCAATAAAAACAACTGGATTGGTTGTAATGCAGGGCACAGGCCATATTTTGTGACAGACAAGCTGTTACTTTAGCAACTATTAATTATTTCATCTTTATACTGTAATTTAACTTATTTGGTAACCATAATAATGTGAATGCATTAGTGTGTGAGTGTGGGGGATTTTATCAGACAGTCAAAAGTAAAGTGAGCTCTGCAGTGTTTGTGTCCTCTGTGTACCGTCAGTTCATTAAGGCTGTTAAAAAAAGAGACAGAGATCCCACAGTAATGCCCACACAGCATCCCTGTACACAACACGTCACCTTAATCCTGTCTCTGTTCATATCATACAAACTGCATATAATAATTTACTAACAGTGCTCCTCATCTCGTATTTCCTTCTGATCTATTTGTGCCCTCAGATAACATAAAGGAACTTGAAGTGCAGAATGACCTGCTATCAGTCAACAGAATTAGATTTCCTCACATGGGCTGCGATGATGAGGTGATGATGCAAGATGACATCATAAAACAGTCCAATCAGTTTGTATGACTTCATAGTTAGCTACATAGTTTTTCAGGGTTTTTTTTGGTGCAGATTGAATGAACTGAACTGAAGGTTTGACAACGGTATCGACGACAGAGTTAATAGGAGAGAGAGGGTCAAATCCAGCCCTCAAAGTGTAAAAATTCCAGAGAAAACATTAACTGCAGATTGTAAATTAGTAAAACTATAAATTTAAATTAATTTTTAGACCATGACAAGCTGTTTTGATCCTAAAGTAAAATACTAGATTGTTCATTGTTCTTTTGTCCTTTTGTGTCTCATTTTGTAATATTTTGTCTGTTTTTTTTAGTTTTTTTCTCTTTTTTCCTCTGGCTTTTGCCATTTGTCTCGTGTTTTTATCATTTTGTGTTTCCTTTTTGTCTCGCTTGTGTTTTTTGTCTTATTTTTGTCATTTTATGTTTTGCTTTATTTGTTGTTTTGAGCATTGTTTTTGTCATTTTGTTTTCTTGTCTTGTTTGTGTCTTTTTTTGTTTTGTTTCTCGTTTTTGTCATATTTTGTCTCGTTTGTGTCATTTATGTAATTTTTTGTCTTGTTTTTGCCATTTGTCCAATTTTTTGTCTTTGTTTTTTTGTTCAGTTTCGAGTCATTTGTCTCATTTTTTTGTCATTTTGTTTCTCGCTTTTGTCATTTTGTGTCTCATTTTTGTAATTTTGTCTAATTTTTCTACTATTTAGGGTCCGAGCACCAACGGTGCAAAGACCCTCTTGGAATGCTAGGGTTTATTATTATTATTAGGGTCCGAGCACCGACGGTGCGAAGACCCTATTGGAATGCAAGGAATTATTATTATTATTATTATTATTATTATTATTATTATTATTATTATTATTATTATTATTATTTTACTGTCTTTTGAATTGCCTTTTTGGCGGCCTTATCATACCCCAAAACGCGTCAAACGTGGCATGCTCATCAGGACTGGCGAAAAATTTGATATTTTATGGGAGTTGCGCATGTGTGTGGGAAAATGGCTCCATAGCGCCCCCTGGAAAATTGAAAATTTGGTCATTAGGCCAACTTGAACGACGTTTCATCTACAGTTACAAAATTTTGTCTACATATTCAGCACATCAGGAAACCCAAAAAAGTCAATCATGGCCACGCCCTAACACCAACAGGAAGTCGGCCATCTTGAATTAGCTGTAAATTTTTCAAAATTAATAACTCATCGGAGATAAGTCCAAGGGACGTCAAATTTGGCCAATATATGCAAACACGCGACCTGATGAAAAGTTATCAAAATGTTCATCTCATTTCAAAGGGCGTGGCCATGGCGACTCCCAAAAAAATGGATCCTTCGCCATGAAACAGGAAGTGGTGTCTAACTCAGCTGTACATGCTCCAATCTGCCTGAAATTTCACGTGTGATCAATGTCCAGCCCTGACAACATCCATGTGGTTATATACATTCACAGTCATAGCGCCACCTTGTGGTAGCAGGAAATTGACATTTTTCACACTTTGATGTACTATTCTCAGCACGTTGATCAGATTCACCTCAAATTTGGTGACATAAGCCAGAACACATTGATGATGATTCCCAGAGAAAATGGTGGCTCGACATCAAGGGGCGTGTCTGTGGCGGCGCGGCGAATTTCGATTTCTCGCCATGAATATTGAATTATTAATATCTCAGCTGGAAATCGTCCAATCTGGACCAATCTGGACCGGCAACCCATTTGATATTTTAGGGAAACTGCACATGTGTGTGGCAAAATGGCTCCATAGCGCCACCTGGAAAATTTCAAACAGTTACTACGGCCAGTACGTTTCAGCTAGAATTATGAAACTTGGTAGGCATATGTAACTCGTCAAGACACACAAAAATGTAATTGACACCCATGCCCAAAACCCAACAGGAAGTCGGCCATTTTGAATTATATGTCATATGTTTTGATGATTTGGGGTCATTTTTGTGCATTTTCAAAAGCTATAAACTCAAACAGGGTAACACCAAGAGAGCTGAAATTTGGCCAGGATGTAGTGCAGGCATGGGTGATCAAAAGTTATCAAAATGCTCACCTTAAGTCTGAGGGCGTGGCCATGGCGCCCTCGTGAATTTTGATGCTTCGCCATGAAACATCAACTGCTGTGTAACTGCCCTAAACATGCTCCAATCTGCCTGAAATTTTACATGTACGATCAGAGTCCTGCCCTGATGACATTCACATGCTGAAATACAGCCACAGCCATAGCGCCACCTGTTGGATGGACAGGAAATGCTCTATAACTAGCCTGTACATGGTCCGATCTGCCTGAAATTTTACACGTGTGATCAGAGTCCAGCCCTCGTCGCATCCATAGGCCGACATGCATTCTCGGTCGCAGCGCCACCTGGTGGACGTGCGCGGATTCGCCGACCAGCAAGGATGCGAGGACCCGTCCAACGCTGCTTGCAGCTTTAATTTGTCTTGTTTTTGTTGTGTTTTTTGTCATTTTTTTATCATAAAGTAAAATACTATACTGTTCAGTTCCAGATACTTGTGACTAAATGGTTTGTTTCTTTGTAGATACTCTGTGATCTGTAGGTTGTAATGTGGAAATGAAAAACTGAGGCATAATATTGTTGAAATTGAACTTATTTTCCTTAACAAATTTCAGGTTGTTCATAATGTTTTGTAAAAAGATAAATCCTTAAATGTGAACGTCTTTGTACTAAAACAAAGGAAAAATGTGGAGTTGTAGCTATTTCTAGATTATTCTGCTGGGATTTTACTGATCTGGTCCACTGGAGATCAAACTGGGCTGAATGTGGAACCTGAACTAGAATGAGTTTGACACTCCTGTTTTAATTGATCAAAGTCCACAGAGGCAGGACTGAATAGACTCACAACTATGGCTCTAACAATTAATAAATCCATACATAATTTGAAGATTTTTTCCTTGAACTAATACATAGATATGAATGCAAGAAAAGATACACTCTATTTTAATAATGCTAACTGTACTGTGTTTGCTGAGTACACCCTGTGTTTTGTGACTATTGGAATCATCCAGAGAGAAAGTAACTGTTGTTGCTGACTGATGCTGACTGCAGGTTCATCCATCAGCTGTTCTTTATTTGGACCACAGAAACACTATTTATGAAAGTTTATGTGGAGTCTCACTTGTATGGGATGAATTCTGGTGATAAAAAAGATATTTAGATGTTTGTTGGGGTTTTAATTGGGTTGAATTAGAGCCCTTATGTTGTGTAACATTTCTGACTTGGTTGTTGTTTTTTAACTTATAATCTCTAATCTTAAAAACTTGCAGTTACAGAGGACACCATGAGTGATGCAGGGTGTTTTTCTGTATAACCTCTGCATACATGGAGTGTTAGGATCCCTGGGAGTTGCCCTGCCATGTGCTCCTAATGTGCAGTGCTAATTGCAGCCCTTTGTACTAAATCAGACTCCTGCTCAGCTGCTTTTTGATGTGACTACACTCATTTCTCTCTCCGCCGATCCCTCGCTCCAGCCATGCATGGCTCTCTGTTTTCTCTGCGAGCCTTTGATAGCGGCGCAGTAGCCTTAATTGTTTTGTACTGTTAGGCGGCCACTCCCTGTAGGTGGGCTCCATAATCTATACCGACACCAGAGATAGACTCCTGTGTCATGTCAAGGCCCCCCGCTCTGAGAAAATTGGTAATTAGGGGACTGACGTCCAGAACAAAAGATGATTCTTATTTGTGTTTCTGTTTGGTGGAATGGAGGAGTTTGAGAGTCACTAGATTCAAAGACTCATCGTAAACTGTTCTGTCTACAGATGGATTTTGTTGCTTTGTCTTCTTTGTTTTTTTCCTCAGGCTTTTCTTACATTACAGTTGTAACCCAAACCCATTACAGTTACATTTTCTGCAGGTTATTGTCATTATACACATTATAATTTTGGATTATTTGAATTATTTATATTTAATATACGTTTTTTACATTGCTTATTATGCTGTACAATGATTTGTGTGACTATAGTAAAACATACACTACCATTCAAAAGTTTGGGGTCATCCAGGCAATTTCATGTTTTCCATGAAAACTCACACTTTTATTCATGCACTAACATAATTGCACAAGGATTTTCCAATCATCAATTAGCCTTTCAACACCATTAGCTAACACAATGTAGCATTAGAACACAGGAGTGATGGTTGCTGGAAATGTTCCTCTGTACCCCTATGTAGATACTCTATTAAAAATCAGTCATTTCCAGCTAGAATAGTCATTTAGCACATTAACTATGTCTACACTGGATTTATCATTCATTTAATGTTATCCTCATTGAAAAAATGCTTTAATTTCAAAAATAAGGACATTTCTAAGAGACCTTAACTTTTGAACAGTAGTGTACCTTTACATGGACAACGCTAGCCCATTAGGGATCAGGGTTTTTGAACTTTTGGACAGTACTGTATGTTTTATTAGTGGTAATTCCACACAGTTGAACTATAATTGTTTTGTTATCTTTCATAGCACTTTAACTGTTGTATTTATGTCAATGTTCATAGGTGTAACATTGCTTTTTGTTGATGTCCTACTTGACTAAGAGTCCGTTTGGCTCCTACCTGCCATTGTTTTACCGAGACTAGTTGTGAGTATCGCAGACAAGAAGAAAGGGGACTGTTGTTGAACACAAAAAAGACCAAAATCATGGTTGTTAACGATAGCCACAGTGATGTAGATAGAATCTTTTCTCTGGACGGTGATGCCATAGAAGAGGTGGCAAGCTTTGAGTTCCTGGGTTCGGTCATCAACGCAAAAGGGAACTGCACCCAAGAGATCAAAAGAAGACTGGCAATGATCTGAAGCAAAACATGAACAAGCTCTGTAAAAGTAAACTTCCTTCATCCCTCAAGGTCAGACTACTGAGATCAACAGCCTTTGCAGTGGCATCATATGGCTCCGAATCCTAGACTATGAAGTCAGCAGAAAAAACAAGATTGGATTCTTTTGAAATGTGGTGCTACTGAGGATACCATGGGCAGACAAGAGAACAAATGCTGTATTCAAGGAGCTAGGAGTCAAAAAAAACACTGCGGGCTAACATCATCGCAAGGAAACACAGCTACTTTGGTCATGTTACCAGACATCACTGCTTTGAGAAAACAATCACTTAACGGATGGTTAACGGAAGGAGAAGGAGAGGTAGACCTGCATCGAGTTGGCAGGACGACATCAAGGGGATCACAGGAAGTGGAACTGCGGAGGCTACTAGAGCTGCTGCTGACCGTAAATGATAGCACTTTTTCATTCAAATCACACCAGCATTTACTTATGCTATGTGACTTTAGAGAGAGAGATAACAGGCACAACTGTAGAGGAATTCTGCTGTGAACCTTGAGCAAGTGAAGTTGGTTGAATGCTCTGAAGAAGATTTTTGAAAGAAATTCTGTAGCCTGCTTATTAGCCACCACCCGGACAGACCAGAGAAATCAGGGTTACAGCGGCTATCACTGATCAAACTAACTGCACAGGTCTTCTCCTGAATGTATTGAGCCAGTTTCCTTCTTTGGCTGACATTGTGCAGACGAGGATAGCATGAAAATAATTTACTAAGAACAAATTGAACTTCTACTGCTTTAATTCTTCAGACTGTGACAATACAAAGAGAAAAGCTGAAGGGTTTTTCAGACAAGTGAGTATAAAAAAGTTATTTTGGGTCAGTGTGTGTGCCATTTAACCTGCAGAACCCCAGTGTGACCCTCAGAGTCGAGTGGTTTGGCTCTTCTTTTGTTCTATATTTTAAAAACCACATAATTTTCTGAGCATGAGGAATAAAACTTCTGGAAACTAACAAGAATTGTGGCAAAGGCACCCTGCCGTAGGACGGTAAAGTCAAATATGATCTCTTCAAATGTCTAATTTTGGACAGCAACGGTGAGAACTTGTTTGACGAATAACACCAGAAGTTATGAAAGCAGTTATGAAGCTAGCTGCAGATTAATTTTCAGTTGACCTATGAATTGTAACAGTTTCAGATCTTTTATGGTTTATTGGTCTTATGTATTAGGATGTGGCAATGCAACACACATTCTTGTTGATATCGTCTGCAACTACAAACACAAGTGAAAAAAGACAGACACAAATAATTTTGCAAAAGAAGGTAGATTCAGTGTTGGGTGCAAAAGGCTGCATGTAAAGTTTTGGTGAGAAACACTCAATGTGAACAGTACGAGAAAACTCCGCAGTTAAACAGTAAAGAGTGAAACTGTTTTGTGGTTGTGCTTTAACGAGGGAATTTGCTGCAGGTCGTCAACAGGCCGTCAGCACATCGAAGAGGCAGAGGCTTTTTGGTTTGGGGCAATTAGCGTCCCAGGACCGATGGAGGCACAGACATGTCCTGGAGGAGAGGAGGGTCCAGGTGAGCCTCCTCCTCGTGATCACTGGCATGTTAGAATCAGTTTAATTGGGCTCTGTTTGATTTTCACCGACAGCAGCCACAGCGCCCCTCCACCACCAAACACTCTCCTCCTCCCTCCTCAGCTGAATGGCAGAGCTGTGACTCGTCAGAGTTGACAGTGACCTCGCTGTTGGAGGGAGGCGAACGGCTCAGAAACTCCTTTTGAAGTGTCAGTGACTCCCCTTTGGTCTGCTCCTTTAAAGAGCCACATTTTTGTCTTTCTGGACGAGCAGCTTCAAAACAAATTGACACCTGCAGTCCTCTCAGCAGCTGCCTCAGTCTGCTGGACCACAAGGTGCTTTTCTCATGGCTTCAACGAGACAACGTCTCTCTTTTAAGAAGTAACTATTTCAGTTTATACAGTAAAATAAATGTCCTTGAGACTAGGTGTTATTCAGTAACCTCAAGATTTCTGCTTTCTGCAAGACATTCAAAATCTGCAAATCTCTGAGCTGCTCCCATGCTCTGCTTTATAATGCAGAAGCATATTTTCTGATGACCTTTTGCTCCTTTAACAGTGTGGCAACAGATTATATACATTATATGTTATTTACAGCACATATTAATACCTAAATACCTAAAGAACACTTAGAGTATGTCCATTCTAAAATAGTAGAAAAAGAAAATTAATTAGGCCTGGAACTTTAATGTGGCAATTACGATTAATTAATTACAAAAAAATAATGTGTTAAAAAAATAATGCATTTAATCGCACCTTTCTCACTTCCCTGATTTCTGGCACACTGATGAACACTCCAGCCCAGTAGATGGCGATAATGAACCTAAAGTCTGTTTTCCAGCCGTGAAGAAGATCTACAGGACGCACTGAGTGAATCAGCGCAGAAACATCGGACAAACATGGCGGCTCGGTCACAAACTTTGTGTTTTATTATGAAAACTGTTCAGCAAAACGTATTTCTGAAAGCATTTGAGGCGAGAAATAACCTGCTGAATCTGTCCTTGTTTTAGTTCAATGATGGGTAGTTTAGTCGGATCTCCGTTCCCCATGCTGCATTTACATAAATTAAACTATTTTATGCAAATATGGAAGCACCATACATTAGCTACGACAATACTGGCACCAGCAAACGGTGTAGCCATCCTATAATAGACCACTTAAGAAGGCGTATGGCTATAATTGCACTTTGAGTTTGCAGTAATCTGTGAATATAGTAGACAGATGAAAAATGCAGATAAATATGAATGAAACAAACATTTTTGTTGTTTAAGTTCATGTATATGTCTATTCATTGATTCAGTCATCAACCAAAACTTATTTGAATTGAAAAACTTTACTTATTGTGTTAAAATTGCTATTTGACAAAATGTGATTAATCGCAATTAATTAATTACAAAGCCTCTAATTAATTTGATTTAAAAAAAAAATCACGTCTCACCACTAAAATTAATACAATTATGTAATTAAAACTTTTAGAGTTTAGTTAATTTGACAGAACACAGTAATGTACTGAGTGGGCTCTAACTGTTGACTTGGCTCTTGAAGGCCTTTTAATCCTTCCACCAAACCACCCTGATGACAAATTGCCATACTGCACAGAAAACATCTCTCCTTCATAGTTGTGATGTTTTTTGAGAGGTTCACCAGCTGCAACCAAAAGATGCAAAGAATGGACATTAAACCCGTGTGAAATGTGAACTTTGGTCTGATGCGTCCAATGTGAGTTTTGTCTTTCTGAACACAGAAAAGATGAACTGATGGTGTCTGATGTGTGGTTCCCATCATGGAACAAGCAGGAGGAGCTGTGATGGTGTTACACATTTATTCAGGGTTCAGAATTCAAGGCAACACTTAACCAGCATGGACACCAGAACATCCTGCTGTGAATTCTGGTTGAAGCGTACTGGAACCATTGTTAATGTTATGTTTTATGAATTAGTGTTACTGTCCAGGACAAATGAAACACAAAGCAACAAAGTGCAGAGCTCCAGAGACTGATAAATAAATTACTTTTTAAGTACATCACAATACTTTGACTTTAACTTTTTAAATCCATCGAATGGCCATCCAATTTATGGTCATTATTATTTCCATGACTGCTCTGCTGCTAATTGGAGCGCTTTGTTTCCATAAAGTGATGATAAATAGAGCCAGGGTGGTGGTGGTGGGGTGCTGCCGCCTCATCGATGCGTCATGCTTGCTGGACATGTTTCCATTTAAAGAGGCCAATTAAGGCCTGCAGACCTCCCCGCTCATCACATGCCGATCAGGTCGAGGGCACAAACAAACACACCCAGGACCCTATTATCCTCCTGCACTCTTCAAAGGCACTGAAGCAATTTCAGCCCTTAAAGTGGTACTCCTTCCAAAAATCTACAGCAAAAGTTTGGCCACCACTCTGTCAGTGACATAATTTGTTGTTTTTTCAAGAAAATACAACCCTGCACTAAAGAAATCTGACTCTACTTAATAAGCCTTACTTAGACAGATGTTATTTTCCTGCACCCAACAAAGTCAACAATATATGTATTTTGACCAGGTTATGATTCAGATCGTGTAGACCTGAAATGTGTCGGTAAAACTGAATAGTTTGGTGAGTAAACTGGCACTGAATGGCAATTGCTTTCATTCTGGAAAAGCATCAAGATATCTCTGGAAGCAGCATTTTTGCTGTAATCCTCTTCTCTGCACTCTTATTTTCTGGTGAACTGCATCTGGATTCGGGCTCATCGTCCACACATTAATACACTGCTGTTCAAAAGTCTGGGGTCACCCAGGCAATTCCATGAAAACTCACACTTTCATTCATGTGCTAACACAATTGCGCAAGGGTTTTCTGATCATCAATTAGCCTTTCAACACTATTAGCTAACACAATGTAGCATTAGAACAAAGAAGTGATGGTTGCTGGAAATGTTCCTCTGTACCTCTATGGAGATATTTCACTAAAAATCAGCCGTTTCTAGCTAGAATAGTCATTTACCACATTAACAATGTCTGGACTGGATTTCTGATTCATTTAATGTTATCTTCACTGAAAAAAAATGATTTTCTTTCAACAATAAGGACATTTCTAAGTGACCTTAACTTTTGAACAGTGGTGTACCTCTACATGGACAATGCTAGCCCAGTAGGAATCAGGGTTTTGGAGTATCCTGAAAGTGGCTGAGCGCTAACAGGACAAATGAACTAAACTCAGGGACCCTTACATAGTTGAGGGGACAGCAATATTTTGGTAAAGAAATGCCAGATGTAGACTGGGATGACATAATATTAAAACTATGACCGAATCTTCACAGCGTACTGCAAAATGTTGACGCCTCTGTCGTCACAAACCCTATGGTTTGATTTGGAAACGATCGTCTCTTACAGCAGCATGTGCCACAACAATGGACTGTGGATGCTGAAATTGTTCATTGTTTTTATCAGAAACCTGAACGCTGTGCATCATGGCCTTTACAGGGAGATGAATAACCGTTTTTCTTTTCATGTAAACATGCAGTGTAGACATTCAGCGTGGATCCTTTGCTATTGAACTTGTTATAGTAACAACACTCCAGACAACTTTAGTTTGACAGATGGCTGTTGCTGTAAAAGCAGAGAAAACAAGTATGAGAATGTGAAATTCTACAGTGGACACATGACCACTGCAGAACACTGAAGAGAGGCATGAGGTTATTTTGAGGGACTTTCAGGTTTAAGCCCCAGCCCTCCCTCTGTCTGTGTTGTGGAATCTGCCCTAAATGAAAGCACATATTTCTGCTGGGGACCTGGGGGCCATGCAGGCTGGGTATCGGGGTGTTTCGTGCCGCCCCGTCAGTTGGTGTTCATGAATCAGTTTGAAGGCAGATCAAAGGGGTTTCTCTCCCTGAGCGGGAGGCTGCTTGGTCCGACAGACGGGCTCCTAAACTCAGCTGACGATCGAACCATCAGGCGGAGCTGAGCGTCCTGTCTGCCTGCTGGGATAACTACTGGACGTCCTCATGGAAACAATTTGGTTTCTCACTTTGACCTTTTCCTCATGGTGGGTGATGGAACATACATACTGGGACAGATGCTATTGTTTGATGCCCCTGCAATGCCTGCCTTCACTTTTTATTATTTGTATTATTTTGTTGCTACATTTTGATGACACTACTTTCTCTGTTTGCACTGAATGTTGGATGTTACTATCTGGTTGCAATTGGTTGCTTTCAGTAAGTAAGCCGACTTAAAGGATCTGATCTTTAGCAATACTTGTAGTATAGTAAATTGATGCTTTAAAACTTTGTTTATTGAATGCATTCTGAAGGTAGTCATGTCAATGCAAGATTTTTACTTTGAAAGAGAGAGGTGGTTTAGACCTGTAGTTTCTCCTAATTTGCTACAGTCATTTGACCAGTGGAGCTGTTCAAGTTGTTTCAAGGTTACTTATACAAACAACAACACTTAGCTGAATGCACACACTACTGTTCAAAAGTTTGGGGTCACTTAGAAATGTCCTTATTTTTGAAAGAAAAACTGCTAACTGCAAAAACTCAAAACCTTACCAAGTCTGTTTGTCTAATTGTTAGTCAAAATGTCTCATCCCACTTGATTTAAGATAAATTCACTTAACAAGTGATGTTTCAGCAGGATGGAGGGACTTGTTTTAAGACAATGCATCTTAAATATCTTAAGTCAAACAATCTTGAAATTATCTTGTTTTGAGTTGTATTTTACTTTTCATACATTTTTGACGCTGAGGTGTTATTTGTAGAAGCTACACAATCTTAATTTAAGAAATAAACTTCACTTGATTCAAGTAAATGCATTTTATTGGAAAGCAAATGTCTACTTTTGAGTTAAAAACACCTGCTTTTGGGCATAGCTGGCTTATCCTAAAACACAACACCTCCAAATGCTATCAAAACACGACTAAATATTAGGATTTCTAGCTAGCTGTGAGAAGACATATCTCAAAAATGCTTAAATTAATGTTTGTAATCTCATTTCAAGTACAAGATCATCTTAAATCTAGAGAAGTGCCGCTAGAATACAACTCAAAATAAGTTTAATTCATCTCAAATTAGGAGGTTACATGAAAGCAAAAATCTATTTTTGAGCGAAAAACTGCTATTTTTTAGCATGTCTGGCTTATTTTAAGACACCTAAGCTTGACAATCCTGGTAAATTTAGCTTAAAATAAGTTTTCCCAGCTAATTTTAAGATCTCAATATTCTAAATATCATATCTTATTTCAAGAAATCTTACCAAGCCATTTTCGCTTGTTCTATTGGCAGATTTTTTCACTTATTTCAAGGTAAAAGTTCCTTGAAATAAGTTTTTTTTCTTGTTTGAGAGGAGTATTTTTTCCAGTGCATTAGTTTTGAAGGTCATAAACCACCTGAAATTTTCCTTGATGTAGGCTCTAGATGAAAAGCCAAGAGATCACTAAGTTATTACTATTCATCCAGAGGGGAACATGAACATGTGCACCAAATGTTAGCTCAATCTATCCAACAGTTGTTGAGTATTTCACTAAAAAGTGCAGGTGTCAACTTTTTAGTGGTACTGGAGGTGAAGTCAGAGGATCACTGTTGGATTCATCATCTGGGGAACACGAATATCGGCAAATTTCCCTGGCAACTATGATATCATTTTTAAGATACTTTTGTGTGGACCACAGAAGTAAACTCACTGACACTGCCAGCTCTCTTGCTAGATTTCTGTGCTACAAAAACACGTTGTTTGCAGGACTTCTGGGAATTGTAGTTGACATTTTTCAAACCGCTTCCTCTCGCTGAGATTTAGTGCCACCAGCATGCTCACTCCATCTTTACAGGACCCCTCCCTCTCTGCCATCCAGCTCTGCCGCAGCCTCGCACCACTCCAGTCTCGCCATATCATCCTCTCACACACACACCGCATCATAATTAGGCCATGTACAGACTTCCCCGATAACGCGTACAGTTTATTTTCTGTCTTAATTCCTTATCAGATGCATCGATCGTGCAGCTCGTTGACTGATCTGGGGCGGCTGTCTGGAGAGCAGTGATAAGCTGTGTGTGTGTGTGTGTGTGTGTGTGTGTGTGTGTGTGTGTGTGTGTGTGTGTGTGTGTGTGTGTGTGTGTGTGTGTGTGTGTGTGTGTGTGTTTGTGTGTGTGTGTCAGGATTAGCACCTTATTAGCTTGGCAGCCTCTGCCTTTTTTAACAAAGCTGACACCTCGATGCCTAACAGGCTAAAGACCAATAAACACTCCAGAAGAAGAACTGGTTGGACGGTGTAGAGAGCAGAGAAGCTACCTGCCGGCATTCAGACAGGATGGATGGGTTCTGCCGAAACACAAGTGGCACAATTGATACTTTATTGCATTAATAATGTAAAAAAAAATCTATAAGAACTGTGAAAGAGTTTTTGATTTTTACTGATTCATCAAAATGACTTGATGTTATTTATGAGGGTTGTATTGTGACCACGGCTAATGAGATATAACCTTTAATTTATATGTAAAATACATCTGTAAATCAGGTTATTACAGCCTAAAGAAGGACATTAGACATGCCAAACACATATATCTAAACTACAAAAGCCTTCAGAGAGAGCAGTACTCGGCCAAGGCTGCTCAGTCGTTCTATCATTTCTGACAGATAAGTCCCGATAAGTCTGCAGTGGTGGATTTGTAGTAGGATCGCAATCATGTGATCGTCAGCAGGCAGCAGACGTAGTGTTCACTTGTTGTCATAGTTACAGTGACACCGTGCCACTATCTCTCAAGGATACAGAATTTTGAACAAATCCCTGGATCCAGACTATAAACCGCATCACTGCCAAAATCTAATCACTTGGTCTTTGTGTTATTTCTGACCTTCCCTGAAATTTTTATCCAAATCCATTAGTCTGTTTTTGAGTAATGTTGTGCACAGACAGACAAACAACCAGACAAACGTACGCCAATCATCACATAACTCCACCACGTTCCTTGGCGGAGTTAAAAAAATTTTTTTTTGATGTTTTGTAAGATGTTTTTCACATTCCCTCAACTGATGGCATTTGACATGTTTTGCTTTGAGCCAGTCGATATCGTCAAAGTCACTAAGATAATGTTAAATTTTCTACTTAGCATTTGTTCAACAGATGTGATCTTTCACTCATTTGATCAGTTGTTTTGGAACTGTAGCTGTTTAGATGTCCATCCATGTTGTTGTGAAACCTTCAAAAAGACCATCCACAAAATATAATAAACCCTGAAATTCAGATGTTAAATGCTGTTCGAACACAGGCAGCTGAACTAAAATCAGATTAAAATGTACCTCCTAAAGATGTGAATGTGACTCAGGAGAGTCACAGTGTGATCACTGCAACTCTCCTGAAATAGAACTTTTGTGATGGCCAACAACCAACACCTGAACTTGGTTCCTACAAACAGAGATGTGTTTTACAATTTGACTTCCAGTGAACATGAATGACGTTCCAGCAGGTGCAGCTACCCGTGTGAACCAGCAGCTTTAACTCCATCCTGAAGCAAAAGCAAACAGCATCTGTAAATACAAACCCAGACATGTTGGCGGCCTGTTGTTTGTATACAGTATGTATGTATGGAAATGACGTTCCCGTTCAGCAAGAGGATCTATAGCAGTGAATAACAGGACATCAGTGTTTGAGGAAGTGATTATAAGAATAGTTTACCTACATACAGACTCAGGTCCACACTGATGAAGAGGAAACTAAACATCTGGTCAGTGTTGTCATTCACCTCTGTTTTCTGTGATTTTTGTCTTACTTGTCTTGTACTGTTTATTGAATTGCTCAGTTATTCTTCAACTGTTTTTCCCTCTTTAACAATCTTCTGCTTCAGTGTTTACTGGAATGTCAAGGAATCAAATTCCTTCTATGTGAAAACCTGCTTGGCCAAAATACTGATTTGGATTTAGATTCAGTAGTTGTATTTCCATAACATAGTTTTATGCACATTAAAAGAATTGCATTAGGAAAAAGTAATTACATTTGAAAAAACACAATCCCAATTATGCAAAAAAACTAAATAAAAACATGCTCACTTGAGGCGGTTTTCGACTTTTTCAAACATTAGGTAATTTAACATTTAACTCATGTCACCAATCAGCTGTTTCCACCTCTGGTTGTCTTCACATCTGGACAGTATGATATCTGAATAATTTGAAGTTTCCCAAAAAAAGGCTTCTCTCAATATTTCTCTCATAGATGGCCAAAGTTTTGCTTGTTAGTTTCTTCTTCTTCAATGTTTTTTGGCAGTTAACAAACAACTGATTGGCCTGATCAGCAGTCTTCACCCAAAAGCCGAAATTTTAACACCTCACAGACTTAGCTGACGTCACAGCTGTAGCACTGAGTGTTCTTCTGGGTCTAAAAAAGTGAATTTGGACTCATACATTTTTAATCAAACTACCCATGGTTAGTCTGTCTGTGAATTCAGAGCCAGTGAGCAACAAACTTTCATAATAATAATATATTTTTTAAAAACTGTGTTAGCGTACGAAAAAAGAAATCATCAGCGTTAATTAATTAATTAATGCAGTAAGGGTTTAATAACACATTATCTTGTCCACCCCTACTTACAATGTATCTGAACCCTCTGTCTGTTGGTCCATTTGACCTTTTTGTAGAGCCTGATTGAGAGATCTAAACTGAGTACATTGTTGTCACCCATAGCTACAAACACAAAGGTAATCATTATAATTAATCACATTTTCATTTGTCTATGAGTGCATGGCTTAAAATTGCATTCACCTGCAATGTACTGTGGTGGAGGCAGAAATAAATAAAGAATACTTGTATGCTTTATTTACACTCCCCATAGAAAACTGGCATTGAGCTTAATATATTGTGCTAAAACAGGGTACTTTAGGGGTACTTTGAAGTTTAAAGGTGTATCAGATGTCAGCACAGGGGTTTATAATACTCTGACAGCAGATTTTATACCTCTTTTCAAAAGCTAATGTTGCCATTTTGTGTGGTACTGAGAAGGATAAATTAACTAAGCCTCCCTTCCTGCAATCTCTAACTCCATCACAAACTCAATGGAAAACATAAGCAGCCCAAGTTGCTGAAACATAGTTTTTGCGGACGTCATGTTTGTTAGTCGGTGGCCTGACGTAGTTCCATCTTTGAGGAGGTGCAGGTCAACTGTGATGTAGCTTTGGAGGCTATGCATGCAGACTGAGCCTCCTTATGGGAGAGAAATGGAGTCCAGATAAAGTACATCATCAAAATTAAAGTTAGGCTTAGGTTAAGGTTTGGTCAGTGCTGGTCTTTAGGAAATGAAGTAACTGCCGTTGTAACATTCTCTGAAGTGCTAAAAACGGGACTGTGTGTGTCTCTGTGCATCTTTAAGTGTTGTAACCTGCTTTTCCTTCCACAGAGATGGGCCTGAGAAAGACTCGGGCCCCAGGGGAGAGGCAGAATCACTGCAGCCTCTGGGCTAACGGCTGTGAATGGACTCCCATTAGGACACTGTTATTGGGACTCCTTCATTAGCATCTCTGCCCATTGTCTCCTCAAACAATGGCAACAAACAAAACATTAACATGGAAATGGCTGAAATGTACCTAATTAGTTTTCTCTGCTGGTATTGTTAAGCAGAATAAAGACGGACCTAAATTGCTTTTGGATCCGCCTGCCTGAGCGCTGAAGGCCCTCAGCAGCAGCTCTGCAGTCTGAGAATTCAGCAGGGAAAAGCATTTTAATTGTTTTCATGTTGACATTTCAATCACAAAAACAAGAACAAAGTGCTAGCTATTGCTAAGTGCTAGCTTGGTATGTCAGGAAGCATTTAGCTCTTATCCAGCAGTCAGTTATCAGATGATTAAGTTTCCTGAATCACCAGAAGTAGAAGTGGTGCGATGTGGTTGTTTTAAGGTCAGAGTCCAGCTGTGATGACTACATGAGAGGCAGTTAACTATCAGCTCACTGAGAAATTAAGAAAGACTGATTATTAAGATGAGCTTTCTGAAGTTTGAGGTCACCAGTGACGATAAGGTGGACGATTAAAACTTGTGTCTTCTGAAGTTTGTATTGTTAGCTCAGTAACGGACACATCCACACTACTTTGACAAAGCACTGAATAGATTGTTAGTTTGGTTTTATATCATCACTACAATCTTTTTCATTCATTAGGCAACCTTTTAACAAACAGTGTGCCTACTGTGCCACATCTGCTAGTGGGAGATTAATGGAGGAACAACCATTGAAAAGTTTGAAGTCCTTCATGGCTTTAAAAGTTGTACTTAGATAATCTGACTAGATTATGGTTTCAGCTGAGGAAAGGATGAATAGCTGAAACATTTACCACCATTTGGATCTTACAAGTTAATAATGGATCACAATATGTTCCACTGCTGTCATCTAGCAGGCTTCTAGGCTACAGCATTTAATAAATACAAATTCTTAATTTGGTGAACTCTTTTTTGAGATTTTCATAACATTGTCAGCCTTAGCTGAACATGTCACTCTACCTCATGCCCCCTGTTATGCATATTTTCAGGATAAGACCTTTTTTTAAAAATTTTTTTTACCTTTTTGCTTTATTTTTTTCCATCAGTCAGTTTGTCCTCTTGGTCAGCAGTAACAGCTAGCTAAATATCTAGCTTCAACTCCTGAGAAAAAGCTAACATTGGCATGGATTAGCAACCCTATCAATCAGCCAATCAAGCCTTTGACAGTTTATTACCTATTATTGATGAATATGCAGCAGAAAATTGTAAAAGGTTTATTTTTCAAATATTTGTAAGCCCAAATGTCCTCCAGTTCTAGAATGACCCCAGTGTGTTTATACACAAGCCTGCAGGAGGAATCATAGTAAATAGATTTCCATGTTTTATGCAATCAGCTCCAGTCTTGTGCTCTGCAACAGGTTTTGTTTTCAGCCGCTGACGATGAACGCTGGGCAGTAAGATGATCGTGGATCAGCGCCTCTGGAGCCTGTTTCTGAGCCATGCTGAAGAGCAAGATTAGGCCTGTTCATAGGCTTTACTGGGCTTTAATCTTTAATCCAAAACCATAATATACACCATACCTTCAGCGGCTGTCGCTCATCGCAGCATAAGATAAAACCATCGCACAAACACTTGAGTGTCAGAGGCCACTCAAACAAAAGCTGTTTGTTTTTAGTCCCCTGATCCCGGCGGTGGTCTAATTGTGTGAGTATGAAGTGAGCACACAGATATGAAGCCTGCAGGGATCACAAGAGCTTTTTATGAACACATGGGAAACTGCTGGACTCAGACGCTCAATTTCAACTGGATAACTGCTGTGAACACAGAAATACAGCTGAATGAGGATTACACTGAAATTCTGCACAGTGGAATGAGGATGTGTCAGGACCAGAACATTTAATTTGACATGTGGCGGCTCCCAGTGTGCAACGGAAGAGTCTTTAGTGACTCAGATGGCAAAAGTTCAGGGACTATTCGGCTGAACTGCAGGTTGTGTTTACACAAAGCAGAGAGGAGACAAGAACAGGAACAAATCAGAGAGACTGAGACAAAAACAAAACAAATTTTGACCAATAAAGTAATGACAGCATGGTGTACAGTGGAGCAGGTTGTTGAGGATCCACTGAGCACGGTGAAATATTTTACTAGAGCTGATGTACAGAGTAGTGTGAGAACAGAGTTTGCAGAAATATCGTAAAAATACTGGTAAAATATCGATATCATGTAAAGCCATGTTATTTTTACACTATTGGTAATTTGTAGATGCCTAAAAACGAAATTCAGCTTTAGCTTTTGTTGTTTTTAGCATTTCTAGCATCATAATTGTGTCATACTGCACATAAGACATGTTTGTGTTCTTGGTGCTTCTGTTTCTATAGCCCACATTAATGACTGTTTGTCTGTATAATCTGTGTCTAATTCTGTAAATGTATGCAAAGCTTTATATTTGGTGGTTAAGATAACTGTCAGGAAGGAGCTTTGTGAGGCTGTATGTGAGGCAAATGTGAGGGTGCTCCTCATCTGCTGGTAACATGTTCACTCACTGTCAGTATAAAACATTAAAGTGAAGGAATATTACACAATAACCAAGGTGGAGAACGAGAATTTTTTCCATTGTGTTCATATTTGACCATTTATATTAAGTCAAAGTGCATATATTCGTCATTACTTTTTTCATACACATTTTTAACTCTGTACTTCAGTTTAATAGCATTTGCCATAATTATATCAGCTTCTACTTTTAGCACACCGTACCCAAAAATATTACACTACAGCTTTAGACCTTTAATAAAATGTATAAACAATGCATGACATACTTTATGTAGAGCACAATAATATAAAACTTTAAGCTTTAACATGTTTATCATTTTAAGATATAAATGCTACCTGTATTTGTCCGTTAAAAGGTTCACTAGCCAGTTAGGAATAGGCGAAATGTAAAGAATATATTATGCAATAAAGCTTTATAATGCACATATATACATGTGTACTTTTTGCACACAAAATAAAGTTTCATCCATGACAGGAAACTCCTCCAAGCTGCTGTTAAATGGCTAGATATTTCAGACTTTTTTGATTAAAAGTTTCAAGCTGTGCTCTTGAGATTGTGACAGATTTTGAAGCAGCTCCAGTGTCAGCTGGTTAAACACTTAAAAAGTTAACATACAGCCTGCAAATGAACCGTGACAAACAGCCTCCTGGAAATAAAGTCTTTGTACTCAAACGAAGTCCTTTCTTCACCCTCTCCTCACCTCTAGAGTTTTCTTACTTTAGATACAACGGAAACAATCACAGGGTGAAAGCTGCTGTGAAGAGGCAGCTTGAAAACACAACGGAGATAATGAAGACTGATGGGAAGTTAACGATGAGCGTCCACCATGTTAAAGTCACTGTGGCACAATGGAGGGAGGCTACAGAGGTGACAGGCCAGTGTTTCCTTGTCAGAGTTTATTGTTAAGTGACAACTCACTGACTGATTGCTAATTAGCAGCCAGATAAAATCAACAACAGGCAGCAGCAAGGGGAAAAGATAAACTGAGATGGTAGGGATGGTAGATTAAGTCATTACTCACTATTATACTCACTGACTACCAGCTTAATCAACTCCATGAGCAAAATATTGCAGCTTTCAACTGATGAGGAATAAATGTCCTAATAATACATGCATTGATGTTTGAGGAACATTCATATACAGTTATTAGTAGAAGTTGGTACAAAAGCAGAAATTACAGTATTGGTTTCTTAAAATCTCTTACTGAATAAACTGTACGTACACTGACTTTCTGTTTAACAAGCTTTTTTTTATGTCAAACCATTTTTTCAGGTCACTGTTTTTTAGTTAATTTGAGTCACTTCTAAGTTGTGCGATGCCCCGCTTCCACCAGGTATTAAGATGTGATGCATATCTGCTCACTGACATCAGATCTATGGGTCTTTACATTCACACCTGATACTGAAACGCATTCCCGTTATCTGAATGTGTGATCCAATCTCAATATGCAAAGTATAGCCGCAAGCAGCGATGAGAAGACCGAGCGGTTCAACAGGGCACAGTAACCATGGCAACTCCATGTAGAATGGCTGTAAGCACAGAGGAAAATTCAATATCACTTGACCAAAAAGTAGTTGTAAAAGGTACATGAGGTATCATCCTGTTTTGGTCGTTTTTTTCAGACAGAATGATTCACTGATGTTATTTCTCTCACAGTCGCACTCGTGGTATAAACTCCAGATATTACTAAAAACACAAAAGAAATTATTCAGCTAACTGTTAGTTAGCACAGACGCCATGGAGGTTACTGGTAAAGTTACATTCAAGCTAGTAAAGTTGCCAACAACGTGGTGTACTTTATTTTGTAAACAAGCCGATACTCTCATAAAAGCATTTGGCATATATTTTACAAGCATAACACTCACAAAGGCCAGAAGTTTAGCCACTGAAACAAACTTAATTAGCATTTTCAGCAGAGGTTGTACTGACTGATTTAGACACAGAGACAGGATCCATGTGGGGGCGCACACTTCAAGTCTGCAGGGGCCCGGAAGAGGACGCTTATGTCGTATACGGTCACCGTGGGAAAAAAATATGTCGTGAAAAGTAGAATCATTAACTCCGCTACTCTTATTGCAGTGCCAGCAGTGATGAGACGACACTGACTGTTTTAGATGATCTCAGGGGGAGGTGTGGAGTCCTTCACCAGGTTTTGGTTTGATACATGAAACAGCTGCAAAGATATAATCTCACTTCCTGTTTTTGTTTCAAACTGTTTGAAGTCCATAAGATAACTTTATGGAGATTTGGTTGTAAACTCCATTAATGGTATCAGCATCCAAGATTTATTGGTTTAATGCAATCACAGCAGTAGTTATTACATAAAATCACTTTTCACCTCTGTGAGAACCTTAATGAGGCTTGGTCTGAAGATCATTGGTTCCAGTTGTGGTCAAGATTAAGGGAAAAAAATGTGGCCTGGGAGAGTTTTTTTTAATCAAATGAAATATGGTGGAAAATCTAATATGGCAGAAGTTCACATCAGTGGGTGCTTTGACCCTGGCTTGATCCAAGATATATTGCAATATTTTCGAAAATCAGGGTTGAAGGTTAGAAGTTAAATGTATAAATGCACCTCTAACTCAGACCCATTGGTGGTGCAGAGTGTTCAAGAAGTCCACAGTCAGAATGGCAAATTTCTTAACTCTGTTTCAGGGGCTGCCGGAGAAAAAAGAACATAAACAAAAAAGTATAAGAAAAGGTAGAAACACTATGAGGGGGTCTAGAGTGTAAGTGCTTGGTTTCCTGTTAATTAGTCGTGGCTGGCTGACTTATCAATAAACACAGTGCTTTGACCCTGTCAGGAAAAGGTAGACTTTGGTGACCCTTTAGTTTGGGAGACATTTTTTTTCTTCACACATACAGACTGTATTTTCATGTGCTGAGAATTCAAGCCTGATCTCCTGATCATGTGATCTGACTCACTTGTTCACATTCCAGTCTCGGTGTGTTCTGTGTCATTTACATCTGGCATTAATGTGTTTTCTCTTATCCAGACACATTTTATGCACACTGATTGCATCTTAAACCCCGATGTAAATGGGATGCAATAGACAGACTAGAAGCTTCTTTAGGTTGTGCTTTTTACAACAGTTTCTTCTGTTCTGCCACCTGCTCAGTCAGTGTTAGTTCAAACAGGATTCATTCAGTCCTCTGAACAGTCAGTGTGTACACAACCATGTTCAGACTATTTCCCAGTTAGTGATTTTTTTTCCAAATGAAAGTTTTTTTTCTTGGAGTAGTTTTCCTTATCCAGTTGAAGGAGTTCCTGGTTTGTTTTGTTTCTTTAAGCTTTTAATCAAGTGTCTTACCGCTTTAAACCATCATATCTATCAGTTCCCATCTACTACTGTTATTGTGACATGTCAATATTACATCCAAAACACAGAGTCAGATATATGTGATGAAATAAAATGATCACTTTAATGATCACTTTGGACCTTAGAAGAACACATTACAGCCGACCAGAAGGTCACATTAATACTAATAATCGAACTGATGGCAAGCAGCAACGTTTGTCCGGGAGTTTGAGGGTCGAGCTTCTCTCGCCACCTCAGAACCAGATCCTGGGCAGTTGAGAGGAGCTTGTGATTGGAGGATGCTGGTAGACCTTGTTTTCACATACTCTTTCTCTTTCTTTGCCTCACCAAAGCTACTTTGTTCAACCTAAAGTGTGGAAATGTTGGAACAATTTTGATGCATGTCCACAATATGCACCCAGTGGCCATCTCTGTCTCACCATTGATTGTTTTGTTCCTTATCTGTAATCCTCACTCTGAACACTTACCGCTACTTCTGAAGCAACAGAAACTTTTCTTGGATGATTCCAAGGTTTTTCCTCTACAGGCACTATCACATGCTTAGCTGCTTTAGCCTACTTCAGCTCTAGCAAACCAATCATTGCTGGCTAATGTCACATGCGTCACTGTCAACACAGGAGTGTCGCCACAGACAGCAGATAGAAAACTCCACTATACTGTGAGATAGAGACTGATATACCTGGCACTGATAGGCTTATCAGCATTGTGTGATGTTGTTTGTTAGGTGTTTGGATGGAGCAGACATTCATTCACATGTAAAAACTCTCATTCCAGCTTTCAGCTTAGGTACCAAAACTATTTAATTATGTTAGGGAAGTTTGAGTTAATTGAAATACACTCGTACAAACACTGAACACAAAGTCCTTCCACAAGAATAGTCCCTGATTTAAGCCTTTTTTGTGAAAATGGCATCTTTTCCTGTGGACCAACTGAAGGGTTTGGAAGCAGAGTGGTCTGGCCCACTGTCTTAGTTTTTGAGAAAAATGGGTTGAAAGTTTTGTGTTTTCTAGAACGGTCTAACATTCCAAGCACTGCTGTAATGCTATATTTGGGTTGTGGGTTTGATCACCTTGTCAGTAAAATCTAGACCATAAAATATGACAGAAATGATATAAAAAAACCCTCAGTTCATATTTTTTGTTGCACTGTAAAAAATATTTGTACATTTTATGGTGGAAAACTGTCAAACCATGACAGTAAAAATCTGTAAACTCTAAAATAGTTTCATACTGTTTATTTAACACTGAATCACTGTAAATAAGGTGATCAGGAAAAAAACTGCATTTTAAAAAAATTCTCTTGAAAAAATATATTTCTCGACTCTTGTACAGTTATTTTATGGAAAATTGCAAATCGATACTGTGATTTTTGCAATTATTTCTCAAAAGAATGCAGTTTTTCACAGATGTACCTATTGCTGTGTTGATTTATTTCATGTAAAAATTAGTTTGTACTGCTTAAATTAATGTAGTTTTACGTTAATAGTGGACAGTGTCATAGCTAAAAATACATATATTTAATGTTAAAAACACAAACTATTATGTAATAAAGCACATTTTTAAAAAAAAGTAAATACAACAGTGTCAGTACAGTTCTTTACCGTAAATGACGAAAATGTTTTACCGGAATTTTACGGCAGCGTTCTGGCAACCACAGCTGCCGGAATTATACCGTAAAAATAACTTCTTTTTTTTTTACAGTGTGGTTAGACCACTCTGCTGTCCTGCATGTGTCACCAGTCACCTGACCCTCACAGTTTTTTCACTTCTTGCATGTGAAAGTTTGCTGTCTGCTGACAATTTTACAAGTTTTAATTTTTTTCTACATTTTTTTTTCACAATTTTTCAATAACGTTTACCTGCAGGTTGTTTTAAAATCTCAACATTTGATTCCATTTCCCTCACTTGCTTCTACACAAATACTTTCTTATAAAATAAATGTGAACAACACAAATCCATACAACCTTTAAGCTGTCTATTTATAGCGACATTTGATTTGTGGACAGAGATGGTGTTTGCTGGATTGAGAATTCATTCAGTCTATCACAGTATCACAGTCTGCTTCCTCCTTTTTTTTCCATTTGTAAATTAGCATTTTTCTGATTCTGGGATGTCACAGTTTACCACAGTGACATCACTTCATTTCCTCCATCAACACTCTCTCCTCCATCATCAAAGCTTTCTGCTGTCTCCACCTCCCTGCTCTCCCCTTTTGGAAGAAGCTTGGGGAATTTCCCAGCTTGCTTCTGTGCTTCTGGCTCGGGGTTAATAGGTGTTCAACCCTCCCATTATCCAGGAGCGTTTGTGAATTACCAGCCGAGTGATGTTTACCACTGATATCATATATATGCTAATGCTGATGCTTAATTGGAGAGGAGGGGCTGGTGGGTGGGAGGGCGCGGGGTTGTGATCAAGTGTAAAATTGATTTGTGAGGGCTGATATTTGATCGACGGTGGGGGCTGAAGCTGCAGGCGGGGTCTGCTGCTAAGGCTACTTCTGGTACAGGAATATGTAGCTGCTGTGTGGAATTAAAGCATTTCCTACAGTCGTCATGTGGAAGAGAAAAGTGGGGGATTGTCATGTAGGTTTGAAGGATTAATCGCTTCCACTTTGCATAATTAAGCAGGCTTCTAGTATTTAAAGAAGATTGTTTCTGTGCTTTCTCACTTGTATTAATTAGTAATGGGGAGTAGTTAAATTTGCCAGTTGATGTTGAGGGAATTCCCCAATCAAATGTTGTTAATTACTGCAAAACACCAGTGATCAGTGGTCACTGGAGAGCTGAGAGATGCCAGCCGAATGTTTGCAGAAAAACACTGCTGAATAAAAGGGACATACATATTCTGCACACAGGGCATGGACAATCACTGGAAATGATTTCAGACCTTAGTTAGGTCATAAGAAAATTTCCAAAACAATGTAAAAATATTGAATATTTATATAAATATCCTGCAGCAAAAGATAAATGCAGGAGGAAATGTATGTGGAGCAATTCAGTGAGTTTTGTGGACATTTGAAAGGTGAATGGATAGTAGAATAGAAAAGAGACAATAAAATTAACTAAAAATATTGTCTTTATATAGCATTTTATAAGTGCATTTTCATATAGGCCTAATACAGAGGTTTGGTGTTAAGATGCTTTTCAATGTTTGTTTTGGTTGTTAATAAAATCTATGCACTAAACTCCCACGTGCAAGGTTGAATTGAGCACAACTGGAATTTCAGGATCAGCTTCATGGTGTATTCTGAAAAAATGTGAGATTCAGGATGAAGAGCAGTAATCTGTATCTTTTCTTGTGGGCCTCAGATCAGTTGCCCTGAAACCTCTCGTGCAGACTTTGACCCTCCTGTTATCTCATTTGACCTCATTCAATGTTTAACATCTCTAAATAAATGATTGACATCTTTTTTTCTTCATATTTAGTGACTTTTCTTAATTTAATGGGGACAAAATCTAAAATTAATGTGATGATATGTTTTTAATGTCCTGTACACATCAGAGTTCTTTGCAGCTTTTAGCTAAGAAACATAGAAGAAATATCAACATTTCACACAGTTTAGTTTTTGTTGTTTTGGATGATGATGAGTTCACTATAACATGCCGTTTTAAAATCTTCAAAAAGCTTTAGGGCCCTGAACCTTTTGAAACTGTGTTTGTTTTTTAACATAATACATGTTACTATTCTTGATAACAGAAATAGTTTTCATTATATATAGAGAACAAAAATATGTACTTTGAAATAATAGAAAGCCATTAAAACACCAAAAGGCGATTTCTCTCCAATTTTAGGTCAGTCAGTGAGATTTTATTGTTATCTGAAGTTTCTGGTATTCTGGATGTATGAGGGGAGTGGGTGGGGGGTTGTTTTATTGAAAGGGCTACTTAGATAGTCAAAAAAAGACATAAAGTGCCTCTCACATAAACCTGGGGAACTATTTTAATTAATTTTCTGGAGGTTAAAATTGCTGGAGTCAAACTGACCCCAAAGATGTTAGTAAATTTGAAGGTAACAGGAGGGTTAAGGAGAATATCAGTGAAACATCTCAGAAATGTTCTGAGACTAAAAAGTGTGACTCTAACTTCCCACATGAGTAAAATTCCTCAAACCCTTCCAGCTCTGCAGAATCAAAATGAAAATCGCAACCGAAGTTTTCCACGTTTTCATTTGTCAGGACCCGACTGCAAGTCATAATGTGTAAATCAAGCACACTGAGACGAATATGTTTTCCTTTGATAAGTTGAATTTCACTTCTGCTGCCAGCCGCTGCTCGCTCATTGTGGCTCCAGCTGAAGGTTTTAAGCCGCCGTACGTGAGCCGCATGGCTAAACGTCTGCTGGCTTTGAAACAAACAGCCTGCAAACGCTTTAAGTATATTATCAGCCAAGTTCTTTTAGGAACGTATTGCTAAAGGAGCTTACCATTTAATTAATGTAACTTCAGCGAGATTACACCCGGCCCAGCCTTGTAAGCAGAGGCAGAGTCTTATTGACCTCCTATGCAAGAGCTTAAAGACACAAGAATGGCGTTTTTACTCAACTTTGATGGGATAACTTGTATAATCTTTCACAGGAATGGGAGGAATAAAGTGTTTTAAACATAATACCCTTCCAAAGTGTGAGTGGGCCTGTGTGACACTCAAGTGCCTCACCGTGACACAGAAACTTTGTTATTTTTATCAACCTTGACTTTTTAAAGTCTCTTTTGTCTTTGCAGCAGCATTGGCAGAAAGAAATGTTACAGATGTTGCAGAATGAGACACAGCAGGTGTCAGAAAACACGCTCAGAAGTGTGCAGAGCAGAAAAAAAGTGGCCTGATTTTTAAATCAATGCTCTTTAAATGAATCTGCTCTAAGGATGGATAAATGATGATGTAACTCTAAGACTACATGGCTATTTGACCTGATGTACATGTGTTATAGGAATGATATAAAAGGTTTAGACCACACCTTATTTTAGTTGTGAGAAGATAAATTGTTAACAATTGCCTAAATTCCTTTTGAAGCCCCTAACTGGATGATGGTGTATAATTTAGATAATGGATTTTAAAAATGAATGCTAAATTTTATTAATAGAATACATTCGTTTACATGCTAAATAGTGTTAACAGAGTCAATACATACTTAAATATGTCTTGGATTTTGAAATGAAATTAGCAGAACAGAGAAAAAATTGTGAATAAATGGATTTCTTCACATTTATATAAATATTTTCAATTTAAACTTGAGCATATATGATGCTAAAACATGTAAAAAGGCATCTTAAACTTAAAATCTAAGCTAAACAGTGACAGCTGACCACAGTTTCTTTTTCCTAATTTAATTTCAGTTTATAAAAATGAGAAAAACAGCTCATCTGTGAGTGTGTTTTGATGCGGTTTATTATTCCCTTGTTCACTTTTCTGAGTTCTCCCCCGTCCCCTCCGTCAGCCCATGTACGGTCCCAGATGTTACTGACCCCCCTCCACAACCCTTTCTCTCTGTCTTTTTTTTTTTTTTTTTCAGTTTTCGGTGTCGCCCTTTCAAACATTCTTCAACAGTGGGATAAAGGGGACGGGGGATTGGGGGAGATTAGGCTACGGGATCCTCCAGGCATTGTCTGAGAATCTGCAGATAAAAAAAGCGCTGGTTTGGTTTTGATTTGGTGGTGTGGGGGCAGGGAGGGAGGGGAGGGAGGGGAGGAAGGGAGGAGTTAGCAGATTCGGGGGGCAGGTGGTGGTGTTTGTCGGGTGGTTGCTGTTTGGGGTTTCAGAAAAAAAAGGATGTGGATGTTTGGAGGTGATGGACGGAGGAGATGATGCAGCTCTTCCTCCTTATTGTTGGAGTCGTTTCCTCTTTTTATTTTGTGTGACAGTGAAGGATTTTCTAAAAGTATAATCCTTGATGCAGATCATTTTCAGAGCAGCTCTGATTCCCCTGATTTTACCACGACTGTTATTCTCTGTGTATTATATATATATATATATATATATATATATATATATAATGCGTTCGACATTGACGTCTCTTCGCTGCAGATGCGTTAATTGTGTTAAAATTTTGAATTACATTAATCATGATGATGGATTAATCCATGTGAACGTGTTAATTTTGACAGCCCTACTAAAACATGTTATGTACTTCGTTTGTCAAACTGATTGATGAACTGGAAGCGACTGACTGCAGCAGCTGATTGAAATTCAGCGCTCTGTGTATTGATCTGTAAAACAGTGAACTGATTATCAGCTTTCTGGAGGCTCTTCCACATGCAGTTGTTTTTTTAAAAAAAATCACTGAACTTTCTTTCTGATCAAAAACCATTTCAAAGTTGGAAGATGTACACTGTAAATAACAATAATTTGTTTCTGATATGTGTTTTCCCTAAAAGGAGCTGCTAACCTGTGGAGTGCACTACCATTCAAAAGTTTGGGGTCACCCAGACAATTTCATGTTTTCCATGAAAACTCACACTTTTATTCATGTGCTAACATAACTGCACAAGGGTTTTCTAATCATCAATTAGCCTTTCAACACCATTATCTAACACAATGTAGCATTAGAACACAGGAGTGATGGTTACTGGAAATGTTCCTCTGTACCTCTATGTAGATATTCCATTAAAAATCAGCCGTTTCCAGCTAGAATACTCATTTACCACATTAACAATGTCTAGACTGGATTTATCATTCATTTAATGTTATCTTCATTGAAAAAAGCTGATTTTCTTTCAAAAATAAAGACATTTCTAAGTCAGCCCAAACTTTTGAACAGTGTTGTATCTCTTTAAGTTAAAGTTGTGAGTCCCTCATGTCTCCTACATCACTGAACATCTGTTCTTACTGTAATCCAGACTTCACCTTAAACTCAGACTTTATTTGAACTAAAAACTTTCCATTTTCAGCAGAGAAAAAAGAATGCATCAAACGCTGCATTAACAACCTGCACAGTGAAGCTCAAGCATCCCGAGACTTTTTTTTTTTTTTAGCAAAAGGAATACTTTTAAAGAAAGCCATTGTCACCATACTATGTGGACTTAATGAAGATGATAAAAGTCTGATTTTGACTTTAACTGTCAGTAAATCTTTGCAGAAGCCTGTAATACTGAATAAATCTGCATCATAATTGCTTCAAAACATATTTGTTCTTAAAGCTGATAACAGATCATAGTGGCTGATCACCTGTGAGTGGTTCTCTTGTGTTTTCTCAGTCCTGATGGATCAGCAGGTGGTTATCAGCTGCTTCTCAGCAGCCTGTTCCAGTTTGCATTCAGATGCTCATATCAGTTAATTAGCACCAACTGAATGTCTCCCAATAATCTGCCTCCATTCACGTGCTAAAGCAGCCATGCCTCTACCTAAGTAGTTGTTATTTCCTTTTGTCTTTAATGCCTCTTGGTTACTTAACATCCACATGCCAGGGATTGTGATGCATCTGACAATCTGCTGGCTGAATTCAACAGGAAAAGAATTTCTTTTTTCAGCTAAATCTCTGCTTGTTGTCACTTGTTTTTCATGTCTCATCACATTCACAATTGAATGTTCTGTGTAAAATAACAGTATGGCTCCCACTTGTATAAGAAACCAGGAAAATGGTGGTGTTTTCCTTATAAATGATAGACAGAAAACACCAGGAAATCCAAAGGGAATTTTCCTTCCTTGTGCTGTAAATCTGCTCCTGGACAATATATATATATATTTTTTATTAATTGCATGATTATACTGATGAGGTGAAATCTCCCTTTCCTGTTGGAATCCTTTGCCTCAGATTCCTCCTTGTCCTAATGGAGTTAGTTCAGCCATTAGCTGAGCAGATTGATTCATTACGCTAATGTGAGTCTAACCCTGTTGGCCCTGTTGAAATGCGTGCAATATGACACTCCTCAAATTTGTTCTAACACATGCCCTGGGGAGCCAAACAGAGCTGCTGCTAATGGGGGAGGTGGAGCCAATTATGCAAAGAGAGCTGACTGTCAACAGATATTAGGACGATATCTGCTCTGTGTGCTATCAGCCTCCTCAAACACCAGAGCTGCTCTCCTCAGCCAGACAGCAAAACAACCAGGAGGAGGAGGAGGACGCAAATCCTTCCCAGATGAAAAGCAGATTTTAATCAAGAATCTTTATTGTCATTGTTTCCACACAGCGACATTTCTATTGGTGACTCCCAGCTATAGATTAAAAACAGAAAAACTATATACAGATAAAACAAAATCTTCAAAAGATATAAACATGTAAATAGAATTAGTCCAAATGAGCAGTGAGATGGTGGTAAAGTGCAGTCCAGTGCCAGACTCAGTTCTTTATTGTACACAGTGAGTCTGTTTGTGTGTTCAGGAGGGAAATGAACTGGACAGCTCTGGATCAAAACTGGTTTTCAGTCTGGAGGTTTCTAAAAAACGTCACTTAAGGAGAATACTTCACATAGATGACTATGATTACGAACATTGTGATATTTGATATTTAATCAACCACATCAACTCAAGCTTTTTTTTAAAAAAGTCACATCAAAACATGCAAATGTGTCATGTAAACATGTTCACATTATAATTCATTCATCGTTTTTGGAAATTCACCACTCAATAAGATTATATTGACACATAATATTTGTTCTTGTGAAAAAATGAATTTCATATTTAATGTCACACATTTCATGTCCATTACCACCGTGCATGTGTAAGCATGTGTTCTGTAGGTCGCGATGTGTAATGTTTCATTTTAAAGACATGAATTTTATATAATTTGTATTTGAAGCTGCAAAAAACTGCATGTATAACTTTTGAACAGTGGTGTGTGTGTGTGTGTGTGTGTGTGTGTGTGTATACATATATATATATATATATATTTCTTTTTCTTTTAAAAATAAGGACATTTCTAAGTGGCCACAAACACACACACACACACACACACACACACACACACACACACACACACACACACACACACACACACACACACACACACACACACACACACACACACACACACACACACACACACACACACCACTGTTCAAAGTTTGTGGACATTTAGAAATGTCCTTTTTTTAAAAAAGAAAAGCAGTTTTTTTTTCAATGAAGATAACATCAAATGAATCTTAAATCCAGTCTAGACATTGTTAATGTGGTAAATGACTATTGTAGCTGGAAATGGCTGATTTTTAATGGACTAGAAAATCCTTGTGCAGTTATGTTATAAATAAGTTCTGTCATGAATAAAAGTGCGAGTTTTCATGGAAAACATGAAATTGCCTGGGTGACCCCAAACTTTTGAACAGTAGTGAACATCTATAGGCCAAGGAAGTGACATTATAGTGAAGAAGTATTTCAGGTCCAACACACAGAGCAAACTGCTTTAACATTCAATCACTAGACTGTATATATATCGCAGATATCTGTAATTCAGTTCTTCTCAGTAACAAAGAGTGTTTTATATATCTACAATGGTATTTTTCCAGGAGAAAAGACATAACTTGTATTGCTTGTGTGAATAGGATTTCTCATTACAGATATCTGCAATTCACAGCATCGCCATCTGCAGCCGCCATCTGCTCTGCTAACACTGTTCAGATGCTTTCCTGAATCAATATCCAGTGGAAAGCCTTGCATGAGTAATGTTCAAATAGCCAAATAATACATCTTGAAATGACTTCACATGAGTACAAGTCTGCAGCAGCTCCACACATGATGCTGCCCCTCAGGCCATCAGCTGATGTTAACAGAAGTGGTGTCACGTTTGACGATGTGGAGGTGCTCAGGGCAGACCTCTAGTTGTTAGGATTTATGTGCCTTACACAACTACCATGTGAAATTTGCAACATCAGATATGGAGATGGTGATACATAGATCATCAGAAAACAAGAGAGGTGGAGGGAGCAGCTGACTGAAGCAGGCTGACCCACACACCACAGAACAGGATGAGGTGGAAGTGAGAAGAGAAAGTGTAGGTTAGCTGGTGATGTAGAGCGCAATGAAAAAAATGATAGGAACTCTGCACATGTTGATTTTGACCAGGGAATCTTTAAAAGTCAAAAACACTTCATATGTGTCACATGCAGGGAAGAAGATGTACTCTAATGTCCAAAAGTTTGGGGTTTTCCATGAAAACTCACACTTTTATCCATGTGCTAACATAATTACACAAGGGTTTTCTAATCATCAATTAGCCTTTCAACACCATTAGCTAACACAATGTAGCATTAGAACACAGGAGTGACGGTTGCTGGAAATGTTCCTCTGTACCTCTATGGAGATATTCCATTAAAAATCAGCTGTTTCCAGCTAGAATAGTCATTTACCACATTAACAATGTCTAGACTGGATTTATCATTCATTTAATGTTATCTTCATTGAAAAAAGCTGCTTTTATTTCTAAAATAAGGACATTTCTAAGTGACCCTAAACATTTGAATGGTAGTTTATGTCTCTGAACCTGTGAACTCAAAAATTCAAAATTCAAACATAAGAAAGGGGGCAACCAAAACTCCTCATACTTCTTTGGAGCCTGCTAACAGATTTACAGAAATATATGGCTCAACCTAGAATTGATGATTAAAACCTGCAGCTTGTGAGAATATAATTCAATCCTATTTGTACAGTTTTCCCATGTATTAAAAGACTCATCAATGAGTGATAGAAATAAAGTGACTGAACTTTGACCTGCTCTACCCATAACTCCTGCTCAGATTTACCTGCAGATATCACCTGGCCTATCATTTGTCCTGTCTGACTGCTTTTTGTTCATACAAGGCTACAAATACAAGAACAACTGAAGTTAAGGAAAATATAAAAGCAGCATGACAGAACTACATGACATGGACTTCATCATTCTTCCCCGGGAATCCGTGAAAATGATGTCAGGGAGAGGACACAAGCATCTGGCTGGAGGCTTGTGGTCGTTTCCCATGAAGTGGCTGGAAAAGAGATAACAAGAGGAGAAATATGTGAGCGTAGAGCAGCTACGGCAATTTAGCTCCAGAGAATGAGTCACTGATATGGGTCCATCTGGAGGAGAGGAGGGCAGTATTCAAAGTGGAAATGACCCTCAGGTTTCAGGTAAACCACACATTGCTCTTTATATATCTTCCTTTTTCTGCGATCTGTGGGTGTGCCGGTGTGCGGAGAGGAGGGAAGCGGCGGGTGGAGATAAGGCCTGTTCCTGTGGACGTGGGGGTGGGTGGTCTTTATTTACCTGTGGCTGAAGGGGCTTTGGGCTCCCTGCAGGCCGCCGCTTTACATTGTGTCCCCCCACTGCTCTGTCAACACTCATCCCAAACACTGGCAAGTCAACGGCGTAGTGCACGAGAGCCCGAGGAACATATGGTCACCCGGTCCTCGTGCACGCTATCACACTAACAGTGACAGCCAGCAGAATGTGGGGAAACGAGCTCAAAGTCTGGCAGGCAGATTATCTGAGGCTTCATGCAGCAACGTGTGACTACATGGTCAAAACATCCCATGTGTAGAAAATATTCCATATTCTTGGCACTATTTCCTCCTGAGGACATAAAAAAACTCTAAAATGGCTTCTCACTGTAGTATTTAGCAGACTTAGAGGAAATAGTGAATTTGCTGGTGACTATATTATTATTATTATTATTATTATGATTATTTGGTGCTCTGGTGAGAGTTTAGAGCTGCAGGATGATGTGGAACATGTCAGACAGGACAACAGTGTCCATCTCTATCTACATGCTGTAGCCAAGCAATTAAAATGAATTGACATTTTAATTTATTTTGACTTCTTATAGATATTTCTTCCTGTTTTATTATATTTATTGTCATTTTAGAGTTTATTAGGTCACTTTAGATAAAAGTGAAAATGTAGTATAATGGTTTGTTTTTTGTTGTTGTCTTTTTATTTCATTGATTGTTGATTCATTAATTTCTTTTTTGATGCCGAGGCACTCATGTATCAGCATTTTTATCCATTTTCCTCTTGACGTTCTTTTACTGGAAGAGGTTTCTATAGCTACAAACACCTGATGGCAAAAGAACAAAACCCTCCTTTACTGTTATTTTATCTAAAAAATAGTTTAAAATATATCTAAACCAATCTGCTTTTAAAAATCATCAACAAATCCTGCTGTATTGTTTTGTTTTCAGTGGAAGACTTGATATCTCTCTTAAGTCAGATAATTTATCATCCTTATCATCTGATTTATTTTATTTTTATAATAGTTATAATGCTGTTTGCTCATACATTTGCTGAATTAATTGTAAATAATCACGTGTGCATCTTTTTTACTCACATTATTGTGTCAAAGCAGTGTGGACCTTCCATTGTTTTAATATTAAAAACTGCAGACATAATGTTCATGGGATGAGTTACTAGCTAGATGCAGCAATCCACAGATATTCAGTAAACAAGAATAAATCCCCACTATGTCCTCTGCATCCTACTACAGCAGCTGTTCAGAGCTTTATTATTGTGGGAAGATTGGGGAGAATGTGAGGAAACGAGCACCAAGGTATCGCCCAACACTGTAAAGCAGCAGGTAAACCTCTTCAGCAGGTGAGGCCTCTCCTCCGACGCTCCACCCTCCTCCAAAAGCCCGTTTGTGAATTTTTGGCCGGACACTTCCTGCCCTGTTTGTTCGTTTGTGTGAACGAGGGGGGAAAAGGGGAGTCGGTGTCCATATTGTGGTACATCTGCTGCTTTCGGTGGCGTAGTAAGGCCTGGCTGCCACGCCACGCAGGTGCTGCTCCTTCCCCCCTGAAGGCCACATTCTTCTATAGCCATGTGCTGCCTGAGCAAACTGCGCTTCTGAGCAGGCTTGTCCCACCGCTGACTGGCCACTGCCCTGGCAACATGCATTGTTGCTCTATGCAAATCCGCTCACACTGGGACAGAGGCTCTGGGAGGGGGTATCCTGAGCTCAGGAGCCGGGATAGAGAACGGAGGCCGGCCAATAAATGAAAGTTTGCCTTAAATCCTTGGGATAATAGAGGCAGAGGTTGGGGCCGAGCCTCGAAGCCGAGATAAACAGAGGGATTACTCCTCGGTTTTGCATCACTCACTCTCCTCTGGGTGGCCCTTAACCGTCAGGAAAGCAAAGAGGGGAGAGGGGGTGGCGAGAGAAGAAAAAACGTTTAACGCATGGACATTCACACAGCACATAGGGGGAAAGAAGTGAGCCTAATTCCATCAAAGACTGAGAAATTAGCAATTAATTTATTCCAACCTCCCCGCCCCTGCTCCTTTTCTATTTTCAGCCCAATTGTTGGTTAGTTCTGCAACATCTGGTCCAGAACAGTCACTGCGCCTGATGACGGATGCACCCTCCATTAAAGTAGAATGGCAGAGAAAATCTTCCCTTTTTCATTCATTTCTTGTCCATGGGAGATTAGTTTGGTACGATGCAAAGTAATCATTAAAAATGTTGCTCTTTTGCAGGCCATGCATATCCACCACGGGCAGGGTCTTTATTTGCAATTGTAATTTAAAGAATAATTAAAGAAGTTAAATGATTCTGTAAATGTAGAACAACTTGAGTCTTTGTGCTCAAGGGTGCATGAACCTGCGCCTTATGGCTGGTTGCTCTGATAAACTCGGTAATGAAAGAATGTAGCGCCACACTAATGACAAATTTTGAAGTGTTTTGGATTTGCTCATTCCCCTGTCCTCAGCTCATGCTCACTCTCATGACTGACTTTAATCTGGGCTGGCGCTGGGGAGCAGGAGGCACAAAGAAGCATTTTAACCAAAAATCGATTGAATGATTCACCGATAGACTTTGTCTAATTAATTACAGAAGAAGAAAATGACAAAAGCAACATGCCAACATTTACAGCGACAGAACATTGAGTTGATATGAGCGTAACAGAAGCAGCACCTGAAAGGAAACAATAAGCAACCATTCAAACTAATCTAACACAACAACACAAATGATTTAAAGCAGCAGCTGCTACTTCTGATTAATCCAACCACTGTCTCCTCAGGTAATCACTTGAACATTTGGTCTTCCAAAAGGTAAAAAGAGGCTTCAAATTGCTAGTTTTTGATTAACAGTCCAATGCAAAACAAGCAAAAGCAAGAAATTCTCACAATGGAGGAGCTCGAACCGAACCGTCAAGTGTTTGGCATTGTGGTCAGAATGTTTTATTCTCATCATTATATCTGAGAAAAGAAGTATAAATGTAGATTAAATTTGTATGAATGTTAATGCGTGCCTAAACCACAAATAGTAAAAACTGATACCACGCTTCTACGAGGTCAATCATACAGTTTAAACGATTCTTTATTCAAATCAAAAGATCTACAGATGTGTGTTGATTTTACTGAATTAAAAAACCTTTGAGGAGTAATTATGCTTGTGTGTGCTGAAGCTTGGATTACGTTACGAGAGAAAATCTTTGACTCAGCACCTACGAATCAAACGTCCGACTGCTGCTTTGTTCAGTATAAAGTGGTGAGCGGAACAGAAATGAGCCGATATCAGTGAGCTGCACCGCTAGCAGCTTATACACACACACACACACACACACACACACACACACACACACACACACACACACACACACACACACACACACACACACACACACACACACACACACACACACACACACACACACACACACACACACAGAGCTGGTGGAAATGAGCTGTTGACATTATTTAGGGTCATTGTCCATGATAGCAGGGCCAACTACTGGGATTTAGCAGATAAATCCTCTTCCACTGAGGCCTACATCCATTACACATTTCACTACATCACTTAGCCACTTCCTGTTGCCCAGTTTAATCGTCTACCAGAAAAGGTTTGGTGACATTTGCATGCTTTGCAATAAATATAACACATCATTACTGCAGTTAAACCAAACATATTGAAAAGCGGCGTCTCTGCAAATCTCCCCGACCAGGAGGTGAGCGAGTGACGACCGAGTCCCACGGAGGTGACCTTGACAGCTGTGGTTGTTCTGGGCAGCTCCAAGGTGTCACTGTGGGCAATGGAAGTGAAAACACAGGTCTGAAGGAATGAAAAATATAAATCCATCAGCACTTTTTAACAACAGGGGCAAAGCCTTCATTTTACTGCATTTTAATGTACGTCAAAATGCACAACTAAGCCAACAAACATGCTGTTGTGAGGTAAGTTACAGACTGTAGCTAAATCAAACATTTCTGGGACAAAGGTGACACAAAGGAGATGAGTTAAACCTCTGTGCTGGACTAACAGATAAACTGAAGCTAAAGAGACAAAGAAGCTGTCAATGAAATTTGTGTACACTGCAAGTTAGCACTTTTCAACTTTTGAAACAAATTCTGAAAGTTGACAGAAGAAAGTTGACATTGAAAGCATGCCTGTACAAAAAAACTGAAATATCACTACTGAACAAATGTCCTGTCCTGTTATTACACTTATTAAAATGCAAAAAGAACATAAGGTGAGTCATTTTACTATTGGTAAGCCAGACTGAATGGGTATTGTTCATATTCAATAATCCAATATTCTTCAATTCTTCTTTTAAAAAAATCTCTTTAATTGCCCTCAAATCAGGATATTTATGTTTCAAATCAATTGAGCTAGTCCAGGCCTTGAGCTTGAGTTCTGTTAATACAAATCTTTTGAATTCATCTTTTTAGTCCACATAATGACGTTGCAGATATCTGCTATGTCAGAAGCTGCTGCACATAGGAAAGAGAAACAGCCTGCTTTTCAAACATACTATAGCACTGTGACAAGTTGTTTTAGCTACGTCAGAGCTGCCTGAAGTCAGAGCTCTATTATATCTAGATCATCAGTCTGTAATGAACAAAACTGTTCTCCACAAACTCCTGTCCCTATTTTATGACATTTTTCTATCCATCTAATTCACCACCGAAATCACCCTTACTTCTGCTAACACTGTCCAGACGCTTTGCTGCACTAATGTCCAACAGGAGGCGTCAAGAAGGCCACCGCTATGTAACTGTTCTTAATTATTAGAAGTAAAACTGTGTAAAAATCCACAATTGGTGGCAAGCCTCCAACATGTATTTTTACTGTAGTTCATCTGTTAAAAGCCATTAGCTTGTTAAGCTAACACCATCTACTAACATATGTACTTGCAACACGACATCCAGACGACATTACTGGCAGAGAGACAGAGATACATTTTGCTTTAAGTTACAAACTTCACTTGTCTAAATTTAAGAAATCCAGCTTTATTGTTACCGACCGGGTTCAGTTTAGGTAGTAAATCTAAATTTTCTGTTCCCAGCGGCCATTTTGTAAAGGTTGGTTTTTGTTTTTTGAGGGTTGTTAGCAGCGCCTAATAGGTTTTTCCTTTAGAACAAATAATAAGACTTCACCGAGTCTCATTGTACAATTTCACTTTTATGTTGACGAGTCCAGGACAGTGATGATATTGTCTTTTCCCATGATCCTCTTGGCAACGTCCTGCCTAGGAAAGCAGCCCAACATGACAAAAAATCTTGAAAGAACACAAAGACACAAAGAGGCGGAGGGCGCAGCAGCAGAGGCGGCCGTCTCGGGCCGACAGAGAACTCGGCCTCGCCATACAGCCGGGCCACTCCAATTCTGAGCGAATGCTAATGAGATTGCTCTGATCCCTCCGGTGCTTCCCATGTTTTCAACACCTTCAAGGACCACATGGCGCTCGCAGCATAAAGACAACTAAATGAGAAATCTGAACGTTTTTTTGTGATGCCGGGGGCCTCTTCGCTTTTCAACCTGGCCGCCCATTCAGGGTACCTCCCCGAAGAGAAAAGATAAGAAAGAGAGGGCTACAGGGGGTGCGGATGAGTAAACTTTTCAGGAAAATGGCATATTTGTGAACCTGAAGTAATAATCAATTTATGACCACGCAAGGGCGAAGCCTTTGACGCGGGAAGAATCGTGGGTTGGGAAAATTGAAAAGGCTGGGAGAGAAAGGGAAGGGAGATGCTCAAATTTGGAGGCGGTTTCTCACAACCGCTGTAATGAGATCACTAACATCTTGAGCCGGCCTCAACTATAGCCACCAAACAACAGGCTCCCAGATGAAAGGTGAATGGGCCTAGGTTCCCGCTGGCTGGTTCAGAAGCACTTTAATAGCACAGCGCCCTATGTAAGGTTCCTGGGCAGTAGCTCATATTAGCGGCGAGGCACACTGCTTAATAGGATGATGCCTTTTGGCTTTTGTCATGAGATGATTAAGGGCTTCGTTGTCACCGGTGCCTGTTGAGCACAAGGCACTAGAATCCACTCTGACTGGCTTATTGTCTGAGTCTATATGGTAGAAAGGAGGCCTTTTGATGAAAACACCTCTCAGGGATCTATCAGGTGAGATCTGCTTTGGAGTCGCACATCTACGCCTCCTTCAAAATATCTCAAGTGCTTTGTTTTCCTCTAAAGGCCCTTGAATCTGTCATCATCTCTGGACAAAGACAAATGCTGGAGGGGGGAGCAGCACAGAGATGAAACATGCTGATAAAGATCGTCAAATAAAAAAAATATGAATGCATGTCTGTAATGAATTTACCTTGTATTAACTGTTTTTTGAGTGAGAAGTTGCTGATTTGAGTTGCTTCTTTTATGACAATTTAAGTGTTTATAGTAAAGTAATCCTTGATTCATTTAAAAAAAAAATAAAAATCCTTTCTGAACGTCTCATCTCCAGGTGCTGACAGTCAGTAAAACGGAACAAATGAAAATACGTAAAAGGCCGAATCAGCTTCTGCTTTCTTGAACGATTTACAAGACTAAATTACTTGTTAAGATGAATAATTTCTGCTGCAACAAAGCAGGTCACTCAGACCCAGTCAGTCGAACACATTTGCAAGCTTTAGCACGACCCCCAGGCACAAATATCAGTGAAAAGGCATTAAATTAGCTCTTTTTATGTTCTAAATAAAAGGAAGACTGTGTGTTATATGATCGCCACAATTTGCCGCAGAGAGAAGGTGACTGAACAGGATGAATGTTGGCCAGATTGACGTTAAACAGAGAATGCACTATGTCCATTTTTTGCAATCAATGCAGGTCCTTTCAATCAGAAGAGCTTTATACTCGGGATTAGTTTTGGTGACTTAAGAAGCTAGACTACCTCCGTACCCCCACCATCTGCAACTGCAGCCCCTTCCACCCTTCTTCAAGCCCTCCGAACCCCCCTCACAAAAATAGCACAAGGATACTGCCAGCCTTTTCACTCCCTCCTAACAAGGCAGCTCCAAAGCACAGGCCCACTCCAAGTAATTAAATCAATCCCTTTGTGTTCCCCAATATTCCCCTTCAGTGGGTGACTGCCCAAGATCTGATTATGGCTCTTCATGCATATTCAGGCTGAAGCTACAACTTGTCTAGAACAACCTCTTAGTTTTCATTCTCGCACCATGAGCAGTCAACATGCACCAATTTACTATTTTTTTCTTCATGACTACCAAAACTTTTTTTTTTCCATATACATCCCAGAATCCTGAGTTTGCTCCAGCAGATCTGTGAAACGAAGAGCGGTCACTCAGTCTGGAGGCTCAGGCATATTTAAGAGAAAGCTGTAAGATGAGGAGAAGTTAGGGTCGGAGCCCGAAAGACAAATTGGATTAGCAAGTATTGGATTAAAGGTAAAACGGAGGGATAACAAACAAGAAAAGCTGCCTGTGATCACAGGGTTTAATATATTTCTTTTCCTCTCAGATCCCTTTCTTCTCTCCCTCCCCCTTTTCTTTCTTTCTTTCTTTTCTAGTAAAGATCCCAGGCTTAAGACAGACTTATTAAAACTGGGATTAATTTGTAATGCTCCCTAACCCTTGGGGTCAACCAAAGATTTGTTATCTAAAGCAAACAGGAAAAATGTACTATAACAACACAACGAGGGCTTTAAAGCCATGTCTGTGGGGCTTCTAGGAGATTTTAGCTTTGTGTGAAAGGTGTTATCCCTGAGATATTTATTTGAGCGGTGAAAGAAAACTCTTTTAGGACAACCTGGATGTGAATAAATACAATAATTGCACTAGATCTTGACAAGAACTTAGCTTTCTATTAGGCAAAAGCAATAAAACTAAATGCTAACACATTTTTGATATCTCTAATCTTAATAACCCAAATGGAGTGTTAATAAAAAGTCACTTCTCTTTCATTCAGAAAACGTCCCGTTTTTAATCAGCGGACGATGAGAGGTAGCTAACCGTGTTGAGAGAGCAGGCCACTCTCATTAGCCTTATCTTTTTAATGTAGCACCGGCTCCGATTGCGATCTTAATCTTATTTGGTTATGGAGGCTTCGTTCACTCCGACAAGTACAAAGACCTTTGGGGAACAAATCCAGCGCCTCCACACACAAAAATCAGCTCCTTGTTTCCCGTGATGGGTTTTGGGTTTGTTCCTCAGGGGTCGCGGTTCAAGGGACCAAGCTGACCGGCCTCGGAGCCGAGTGGCCTAAATCTCTTGGCCAGCTGCCTGTGCTTGTTTTGTTCCATAAGAACAGTCTTTGTTTCCATCTTCCACTCTGCTGTGTCTTACAGTTTCATTACTGGACTACAAATCACAGAAAATATCATGCAGCTGAAACATGAGAAACAATAAAAGATTTATATATAGAATTTTTTAGCATTATTTAAATCTTTGACCCCAGACATCAGCATCCTAAAGGTCACATGAGTGGTTAACATAGGAGACATCTGTGTTTTTAGGATGGACCTTTAGTGTCATTTACAACAAATGTTTCATTTGTTGAGGATGAGAATTTCGTCCTCTGAGAAATTCATCTGGAGTTGAGATTTCTTTTGATAAATCCTCATTTCTAGATATTACATTCATGTATCTGCTGATACTTATATTGTTGATGCTTTCCTGTGATGCGTTAAGCCTGTAATTTATGTAACACAATTATTTATATACACAATTCTGAAGGCTCAACACTTCATCCACATTCATTTGATACACAAACAGACTTTAACCTTGGTGTTGTCCAGCGGGTCAAATTGACTCGTTTTACAGTTTGAAAATGTGGGGAAAAAATATATTGTCACAGTGAAACTTCTGATGTCCACATTTTCAACATTTTTGGGAATTTTTGAACATTTCTTGGTGGAAAAAAATGTTTAAAATGTTTCTTTAAGATTGGTTGATTTTTTTGTGAATGTTGTTAAAGAAAATATTAGAAGTTTTACTGATATATATGTAATCACTTTAGATATTTTTGGGATTTTTTTTGGAAGATTTTTACTCATTTTTTGAAAATATTTACAAGAATATTCTTGCCAAATTTGGTAGATTTTTTAAAGATAAAACTTTGAAGGGAAAATTTTAAGGAATTATTGGAATTTTCTTCCCGAAGTTTTTGCAAATTTTCAGAAATTTGGGGAATTTTTTTGCAGAATTTTTAGAATTTTTTCAGACAAGAGAAAAATATTTTTTGGTGCCCATAAATGAAGACAACAGGAGGGTTAAAGCACACTTTAGACAGATTAGTTCAATGATTGAAATATATCTTCAGATGCTTCTCCAACCAAAACATGGAATTCTCTGAATATCTGATTTGATGTAAAGGCCGAATATCAGCACCATATACTGTATTTACTAAACTAGGTATGACCTCACCAGTCTAATTATTGCATTCAGCTATATTTACTTACTGTTGTTCACCCCACCTCAGCTCTACGCAGACTCCATCATCTTTAGCCAAATTTAATTTCATGCATGCTGTTTCCAGCCTCAGTGGGGCAGGACTGAAGGTTCTGACTGCACATAAGATGGCAGACCTCAACTATGGAGGCTGGTCTTGTAACCCCCAGTGCAGATGGTGTTTTCATGAGCCATTGGCGACTCCAGTTTGATAAGGTTATGTTCAGGTAGTCTGGTCATGATCCTAGCAGTGCCTCCCTTGTTGTCAGGAAACCTTTTTTCTAGTTGTGTGCTTCCAGTGTACATCTTGCGCTCTCCAGTGATTCCTCAGTGCAAACCTACCAGTAACAACACCAACTTCCATCCACCTTCAACTTCCAGACCCCCTGTGATCAGCTTCTCCTGTCATCACAGTCAGTCAAACTAGCACACCTGCTCCATGTCACACCTTCCACCTTCCTAACCCTACAGACCTCCCAGGAAACTACCGCTGAAGTTCCCTCTCATCCAACCGGACACCTTCCCCCGGATCCTCACCAAGCCTTCCTCACCATCAACAAGACCAACAACAATGAGCTTTCTATCATCCTTCCTACTGTGTGCTGAGTTTTGTATTTGAGTCCATACTCTTATCCTTATCACTGGCATAACAACAGTTGGTTTTCAGTGGCCGAAAAAAGACAAACAAGCAGGAACAATATGCCAAATAATGTCTGTCCTTTTTCTATTATTTTGTTGAGTTCTTTGATTTAGAAATCTCACACTGACATCAGCTATTTATCAGTAACATCAGCCAACATTACAAAAAATATAGCCATGTATAGTTACTGTGGTGTATCAGAGGATTTAATGTGAAACTAACGTTAGTTCTCAGGTTTGGGAGCCAGGACATCACAACAGTCCTGCATGTTTTAAACCTTTTTGAGTCATTCTTGTGGGTGTTTTAATAAAACAGATTCCAGTGAAAATATCCACCCATGCATCCATCCATCCATCCATCCATCCATCCATCCATCCATCCATCCATCCATCCCTCCATTATCTATACACCGCTTAATCCTCATTAGGATCGCGGGGGACTGGAGTCTATCACAGCTGACTTCAGGTGAAGGCAGGAGACACGTGGATAGGTCACCAGTCTATCACAGGGCTACACATAGAGACAAACAATCACACTCACATTCACACCTACAGACAATTTAGAATCATAAATTGTCTTCAGCATGTTTTTGGACTGTGGGAAGAAGCCAGAGAACCTGGAGAAAGCCACACATGCACAGAGAGAACATATAAACTCCATGTAGAAAGATGCTGGGAAGGCCAGGACATGAACTGGGGGTCTTCTAGCTGCAAGGTGACAGTGCTAACCACCACACCACTGTGCAGCTCCCAGTGAAAACACGTTTTACATAAATGTTAAATAATTTGAGATCAGTGATTTCCTTAATCTGTGTGCCAGAAAAAGGCCCTCATACTTTCTAGCAGTGAATGCTAGTAAATATCATATGAATATATCCATTTGACTAGAATAGTTTATGTTAAAGATCCCATGTACTACCAAACAGGAAAACTGAGTAATAAGTGTACATCCATCAAAGTAACCCATCAGACTCAGATTTAGTGACATTTTAATTCCTGCCATTTTGGGGGAATGTGATAATGAAATATCTGAAGTGGATCTGTTCTGTGGCTGGAGATCTTTCAACAAAAAATGCTATTTTTCGCACATTATTATCTGAATATATAAATAATATGTTTGTTTTTTTTTTTCAATTACAGCAGCCTAAACTGTTGCTGAACTGATAAAATACCATATACAAGCAGCGGGAAGTCGTACCATTGAAGCTGAATACATCCTCACTGGAGGTCAGGTGTATTCCACTATCATGTGACGTCCAAGACACGTTGAGTGGATTGTCTGGTCACCAGCTGCAACACAAAATAGAAAGTGTGTTAACTGTCCAGTTGCAAGTAGCAGAGCAGAACAAAGTTATGCCGCAGTGCTTTTTTTTTTTTTTTTTTTTAAAAAGGGAGTCGGTGACGATTGATGATGTAGTGTACTGTGTTCCCAAATCCTTTTAGTTTAAACAGAGCACCAGAATACTTTGCAATGTTCATTCACAATTGCTTTGTTTGTAACATCCAGACATATTCATCCAGGTGTATAGAACAGACATTCTAATGTGGCACATCACATTGTTGGAAATCTTATCTTCCTGTTCACAGTAAACAAGCGTTACTGAGCGTTGCATAGTTGTAAAGTTATATAAACCACTCCAATCAACATTTTTATTTCAACATCTTGAAGCACCATAAATCCGTGGCTCCTAGTAAAAGCTACCACAGCTTCTGTGTCATCTGAAAATGACAAGGAGGATTTGTTAATTAAAGAAATCAAAGAACATCAATGTAATATAACGGACAAGCCAAGAGAGGAAAGCTCTTCTATGAGCATCTTATGCTGATGTAATGGACTCATCCTTGCATCATTTGTCCATTTAGGTTCAACATTTTTCTTTCGTTGTGAGACAGCAGCATGATGATTATATTGAGGTAAAATGAATTTAGCTGCTGTTTAATTCATTCAGCTTCAGGGCCAAACCTGCTGACTGTGTGTGGTCTCGTTGAGAATGAAATTTTGGGAGCATCACTGGGTTTGTAAATAATTTCTATTTCAGGGGATATTATTCTTTTAAAAAGCTTGTTGACCTCAACAACAGAAAAAGCAAAAAGGGCGAGTCATGATGGTGTGAATCTGCCTCATTTCATCCCCGCCACAGAAAGCGTGATCAATGTCTCTCATGTCCATTTTCTCTTGGTAATCCTCCACAAATTGCCCTCCGTTGCAGTTTGTGTATCAGCTATTTGCACTGGATTAATGTGAGTCAGTGGTGGCAAGTGTTCAAATCAATGTTTATTAATGGTTTCTTTAAGTGTTTAAAGATTAAGTCATTAACATATTGATGAAGTTTTCAAAGTTGCCCAGGGAGAGAAAAGGAGCTGGAGAGCTGCTGAACTGACGCCAGTCACAGAAAAACAAGAGGCTGAAGAAGAAGAAAGGAAGAAGAGAGGAGGGTTTCCTGAGAGGAAGGCATCATCCGATCCACTCAGCAATGCAAAGTTTCTCCTGTGTATTAAAATACAGCATGCTGCCAGAGAACATTTCCCTCAGCACTGTGCATGCTGGCAACATCTGGAGATGCCTGCGTTTTTATTGAGTGATATTTACAGGTAAAAATGTGACTTTTGACATGATTTGGAGCTGCTGAGAATGCAGAGGTTTGAGCTGTATTCTCCTTGGGATGCGGAACAGTCAGCTCAGATTGATTTTACCATTCAGCAGTGACCTGCCGCAGCCCTTTGGCTCGCCATGGTAATTCCCTCTCTCACCTGATAAGGTACCTGATCCATAATAAATCAATTCTAATTAGTTTTATGTTTGGACGGAATGAGGGGGGAGTGGTTGCTGCTGCGCTGCCCTCCCTCCCTCCTCCCATCATCCTTAGTTGTTTACAGCCGCCAGTCATCTGCACACCTGATATCAGTTAATCTCCTGATTATTAAGTGCGGATTATTGATGGAGGGGAAGCGGCTGTATTTGCCACTGCCTCTTGTACCAAGGACATGCGGGTTTTGTTTCCTCTGCACTGTTTGTTTTAAGTATGACGTGTGTGTGTGTGTTTTTAGGGGTGTCCTCTAACTTCCGCTGATGAAGATTTCCTGCTAGCCTGAAGTGTGAAAGTGATGAAACCTTTGTGTTTTTGGGAGCCACTGGCCACCGCTGGATGTGACATTCAGTGAATTAATGCTCAGAAGCAGGTAAAGACTTTATCCCACATTGAAAAGCAGTTTGACTGAGACTTGCCCGGCTCTGTTTCTTCAGTTTCCATGCAACTTTTTATAAGCAGTTTTTATATACAATAATGAATAAAGGCTGAATGTTATCTTTGCCGCTGCCGCCACCAACAAATTGACAATTACATTCAGGAAAATGCCATGAAACATAACCAGGTGACATCCAGCACTTGCAAAACTTAATGTGGACACTTTAGTGCCGATGCCTGAATGCAGCACTGTGAATGCCACTGTGAAAGATGAAATATTGGCTTTGTTGAGGGTCATAAATGTTATATGAAGACTAACTAACTGTAGTTTTGCTAATGACACAGAAATCTAAATGTCACTGATGACAACTGGACTAAAACATCACAAGTATTTGTTGACTGAAACTACTAAAAACCAAATGTATAAAATCAGACTCACATTTCTTATCAAAAATTTAAAACTAAATCATTATCTGCTGCCTAAATTAACACCTAACAGGTTAAAGTTTCCTGAGAAATGAGTGTACATGAGTCACATGTATTGATGATGTATTTTTCATCCAATTTCCTAAAAAGTCCCCTAATAATTTAAGTTCGGTGCTGTTTAGCTGTAATATTTCCAAGAAAGGCCTACTGACCTCAGTACTAATTATAAGGCAAATGGAGAAAAAGCAAAGCATTACACTGTAAAAAAAAAAAAAAAATGCTCGTAAATTTTACGGAGAAAAACTGTTAAGCCATGACAGTAAAAATCTGTAAACTCTAAAACAGTTTCATACAATTTATAAAACACAGAATCACTGTAAATAAAGTCATCAGGATAAAACTCTTTCAGTATGTGTATAATATTCAATACTGTAATTTTTACATTTATTTCTTGAAAAGAATACAGTTTTTCACAGTTAAATGTACATACTGTTGTGCTGATAATAGAAACATGCCATAATATTTATAACAAGTAACATTTTTGCATTGATTTCATGTAAAAAACACAGCTTGTCCCGATCAAACTGATATACTTTTGTGTTAATAACAGACATATGGTTTAATATTTATGACTGCTATGACCAGAAATTTTGTATATATATCATGCTACAAATACACATATTACATGTTAAATACACTAACTCTTGTGCTGATAATGGAAAAATGCTGTAATATTTAAAATAAGTCACATAAATTTTGTTTTTAAAGTATTTTCATGTAATTTTTTGAGTACAACAAACATTTTTTGAAAGTTAAAACTTTCTTTTTACAGTAAGCACATTTTTAAGTGTAAAATCAACACTATTATTACATCTCTGTATCGTACATGAAGAAAAAGTTTTACTCTAATTTTGTGATAGCATTTTGGCAACCACGGCTACTGGAATTTTACCATATAAATAACAATTTTATTCTTACAGTGTATGCAAGTAAAAATGAAAAAAGAAAACAATTCATAGACTGACATCACTGTTTATTTTTTTCTTTTCATTTTTTTAAAAACTCAAAATTTACTAAGTGGATGATTGCAGCATCTGTCACATTTCCCATCCATTTGCTATCAAACTTCCTTTCCCATAAAAATCTTTTAATTTATACAAAAATATCAGTCAGGTTTCAGGAAACATTAACTGGAAACCACGTGATGTAAGCACTCTCTCTGAGTTTCTGCAGACAGCATGTTGTAAAATGTGGCCACAGTGAGGCAGGTGTTGAATAAAAAGGCATTTGATGGTGGTGTGAGATTTAAACTCAGAGCATCACAGTTAATTGGAATCATCCTCTGGGAACCTTGAATGTCTGAACTAAACCTGGTTGCAATTGAATCCAATATTTTATTTGATTTTTTAATTTGCACCAAAGCGGATGACTTTGCTGTCCTTAAAGCTGCTAAAATGGCCAAAAAGAACAATAAACTCCTAAACTGACAAATGCGCAAATGAACATCGGTGCTGTTTGCCTTGTTTGTCTGCCGGCCACCCCCCAGTGGAGAGGGGAGGTCGAGCTGTGATTTCCCAGCTAACAATGTGCCACCGTACCTCATCCCTGCCATTGATTTCTCCACCATTTATTTCTGTTTTGGTTCATGCTCGGGGTCTCTGTATTTGAAAGTTGATGCTGCTCTCTGAAAGACGGATTCATGCATAGACTCCGCTACTTTTGTAGTCTGCTGCGGTTTTATATGATAAGCTTTTTTAGACGTTCAAAATCAATATGTAATCCTGTGCAGAGGCTTATCCCCAGGACTGGGCCATTTGTGAGGCTCTTTGAGCTTTGTTACAGGTCTTCTGGCAGCTCTGTGCTGCAGATTGATTAGCTGCAGTGCCAGAATCCTATCAAATGGCCAGCTCTGATGATGGAGCAAACTCTCTCACCGCCTCTAGTTGACTGGACCTGGAGATAAGGACGGATGGCAATTCTCTCCCGTGTGCAGGCTGAGGGGCAGGAAGGGAGCGCTTGTTCCTGCCCTCTGCCCCTATATGGCTCTGAACAGGATCAGGAGCTGTTTGGGAAGGTGTACCTCCACATTTTAAGGCATTTAGCTGAGGCTCATATCCAAAGTGACGTAGAGTGAGAGCTCCAGCTACACTTCTTACATCAGCAGCATCACCAGCTGTGATGAACATGAACCCATGATTTTAAGAATGATCAGTCCAGAAGATCACAGGTCAGTTTCACTGTTGCATCATGATGTTCTTCTAAAGCCATGAATCAGGAACAGAAGGAGGCAAATTGGACACATTTCACGTTTGTTTTGACACTAATCGTGAAACTGTGCTGCAGGTCTGAAGAAGTGTGTGAAGCTCCACGTTTCAGAATTTATAGCTTCTTTGCAAAATCCATGTTTGAAACATTCTGTAAAGTCACGCCAACAGCTACTTTCACTTCATGTCTGAGTCTGGGCAGATGTGGATGTAAACTGTAGGCGTGAAGTGATCATTCCATTTGTATTATTTTTTGTTTTCTCTTTTGTGTTACCCATTTTGTTAACCTACAGCCGCTAAGCACCACTTCCTAGTTTGGATAATTGATGTCGGGCTGTCCAGCTTCACTGATTTGTCAGAAGGCAGCGTTTTGACTTCATGCTGTTTGCTAGTTTTTGTATAGCAGGACTGTTTTACCTTTTGCGGAATATTGTCTTGTCTTGTGTTCAGCTATCAGCGGATACAGACCAAAGTGATGAAATGAATCATCATATAAAAGTAGATCTGATTTAGATTGTGGGTAACCTGGGAGGGTCATTTAAAAGCATGCATCACTCCAGTTCTTTTTCCCGTTAAGTTCAGAAAACTATCACCTCAAAGATAAGAATCTAATGTTCATACACGGAACTGGAGCCAACCAATGATTACATGTGCTCTGAAATCATGTTTTGTTTTGATTTTTATGCTTTTCTATAACTGTGCTTTAAGCTGCCATTTTCATTCAAGACATCTGGGAAATGCTTTATCGCCCTCAATATTTTCCTGCCTTTTTTTTTTTACAAGGACGCTGACAGGGAACTGAATCTGTGCATTCCTGCGAGCCTTGCCAGCGCTCACATGGTTACCACTGCTACGCATTGTTAGAGATATCTGAATGAGCGCTGGCCATGCAAGTTTTAAGGTGATTGCCCGAGGGGCAGCAGAGTGAAAGAGCGAAGAACAGAGCCAGAGAGAGGAGAAGAGGGGGGCATAATCCTAAAAGGATTGGAAGTCCACCCCCCCAACACACACACACACACACACACACACACACACACACATCTAAGCAATTCCCTCCACACACATCCCTCTGTGTGTCAGGGGGTGATGGGTACTGGATGGGGTCAGTTGGTTTCATGGCTCTGGTGTCTGATTTCTCCCTCCTCATCCACACCCCCCCTCCTCCCTCCTTCCTCTTTGTTTGCCTTCTTAATGAGAGGGGCGGGGCCACGGGGCCTGTGATTGACAGCTACATGCTCCTCTCTCTCAGTGCTCTTCACCGTGTCTGTGTCAGGACTCACTGCTGTCTGTACTGTACTTGAATAATGAGTCATTTCTCATTTCCTGTTTCTCCTCAGGTGTCTGTCGGTGCGACGGCTGTTACGGCTGATGCACAAGTGGCTTTCACAACAGTACTGTAAAAATACACCGGCTGACAGTTGCACACTATTGAAAACAATGGGTTCAGTTCAGACATTTTCAACTGTGCTTGAATGAAGGTACAAGCTGAGTATAATCTTTGAATTTACAGCAAGATTCAAGCAATCAGAGAAGAGAGCACTTCACTTTTTACACTGTGGAGAGTTTCTTTAGGAGAAAGCAAATATAGTAGAGTAAAGGCCAGCAATCCAACATTGTTTATCTTCAGCTGTGTACAGCAGTTCAGGTGTGTGTTGGAGAACACTTTAAATACCCCTTCATTTAAACGGACAAACAGATGGACGTCGTCACGTGGCACATTCCATGGTGGAGTAACAATATCCATGTTGAGCTTGTTGTTAACCAGTATTTTCACTCTGCTTTCACTTTTGCGTCAATTTTGCATCTTTTGTGTTGATTTTACATCTTTATGTGGTCATTTTTATGTCATTTTATATTGATTTTATGTCTTTATGTGTTGATTTTGCATCTTTTGTGTTGATTTTACATCTTTTTGTGGTAATTTTACATCTTTTTGTGTAATTTTACATCTTTTTGTGTTGATTTTATGTCTTTTTGTGTTGGTTCTATGTCTTTTCATAGTGATTTTACATCTTTTTGTAGTGATTTTATGTTTTTATGTGTTGATTTTGCATCTTTTTGAGTTGATTCCACAGCCAAAATCTAATCAGTTGGTCCTTGTGTCATTTCTGACCTTCCCTGAAAATTTCTTCCAAATCCGTCTCCGTCCTCTTGTCCTTCCTTGAATTTAAGGATATTTTGTGATAGAATTCTGTTGTTCTTTGTTGTGGAGCCAAGTTTTGTGCCTCTTCCTGCTTTTTTTGACTGGTACTCTGGTTTGTGCTGAAGTTGTTTTCCTCCTGTGCAGCTGTGCAGCAGTCAGGTGAGATGACAGTCAGTTAACCACTGTTATCTGCTCCGTCAGCCTCCGTCTGCTCCACCGAGCCAAGTTCATTATTACTGAGATGGTAAAGGCAGAAAGAATGAGGCAGCCGGGTCAAGTGACTCACTCTCCACTTGGTAGATGTCAGCGCAGAGAGAGATCTCACGATCATTTTCAATGTCCACATGCTGTAAATATGTATTCTAGCCGCATGTCCGCAGCTCATCCAGAAGGAAGCAGCAGTTTGACAGAAATGTGTCTTTTGCTTAGGATCTAATATCGTATCTTTTTGATGAGAAATCAAACAATATTAAAATCAGTTTACCAAAGCTTTTTAAAAAATGATTCTTATGACTTTGCAAAGGAAACAAACAAAAAAAGATGATTTGAATTGTATCTTGAAATTTGCATCATTCTGTACAGACATTAGACTTTAATTGCAATAAATTTCATCGTGTTGTATTTACTCTGAGACTATATAATTTGGGCATCCATCTGTTCATGACATGCTTTAACAGCTGTCTCTCTCTTAGATAAATAATACACTACCGCTCAAAAGTTTGGGCTCACTCAGAAATGTCCCTTTTTAAAAAAAACAAAACATTTTTTCCCCAAAGAAGATAACATTAAATGAATCAGAAATACAGTCTAGATGCACTGTAACAAACTGCTGTAAAAATACACCATATTTTGTACAGTAATATACCGTTCTTTGTAAATACAGCTGAATGCTGTAAATTAATGTGTTTTTAAAGAACAAAATATTAACAGCAAGCTACCGTACAATCTTACAGCAGATTACAGTATTTTTCTGGTTTGGGTTGATTTGAGTGTGACTGTTGGCGCAGTCCGACCTTTGGCAAATTTTCCTGCACATCACCACATTTAGCAAACAGCCAACCAGGGGCGGATCTACTGGGGTGGCATAGGGTCGCAACTGCCACCCCTAGAAGATGCCTTGCCACCCCGCCTGCCACCCCAATTCTGAACGTTCTAATTCAAAAATATGTATATGAAAGGTTGTGGCCTGCCATAAAGAGCGAAAGTCCAGGAAAGACGAATAACGAGTGAAACTCCGATGTCCGAGTGCTTTCGAATGCACCATGTGACGTCACGTCCTGTACAGTCTATGCTGCTACAGATACGAGGCGACACGAATACCCTGAGGGAGCTGCTCTTAGACCTCACTCATGTGGATGACAGCTGGACTTCGGTGTGACAGTAAGACACTAGTTAGACTGGGTTAGACTACATGCTAATATAACTGTTCACTACGTATTAAATGCTAATAGTGTCTAAATTCACACAAAGTGTTTGCTTGCGAGACGAACCACGGTTTCCAGTGAGTCTGGGCCTTGCTAAATTTTACTAATGTAGCTAGCTAATGTTAGAGAACAGTCACAGAACGATTGTGGGGGATCGTCTGTGGAAGTTTTTCTCCCTTTTTCTGATAATTACAACCTGTGGTTCTGACAACAGACTGTAAGCCAAAAGAAATCACACATTCACTAAGACTTTACATGGCATTAAAGTGTAACCAAACCCCCAGTCACACCAGATTTTCATGCACCGTTTGAAAACTACATCCTGCTTGTTTAATGCTGTTTTTTTTTTTTTTAATATAATTTTGGTGTCAAGGTCACAACAACACCAACATTGATGTGTTTCATCATAGTACAATCATATTTAGTTTACAGCTGAAAAAACGTTAATGTTAAGTATCTCTTTAAAGGTTTAAATTGCACACATCAGATTGTATCATAGTTAATAATGAAGATTATCAAAGGAAAAAACATAGTTCAGTCAGTGTGATTCTTGTAGGAGACGGTAAAGAATGAAGAGGAAGGGAACCACCAGCAGCTTTTCCCAGCCTAAAAGAAGAGAGGAGGAAGAGCATCCCAGAGAGGAGATGGAGGAGGAAGAGTTCAGAGAAAGAAATGAAGGCATGCAGAGCTCAGACAGCGAAAGGTAAATCAGACTATCTCTGGTCCAACTGGTCCACATGCTATGAATATTGCTTTAGTATAATATATCTGAGTAAGAGGTACACCTGTCGCAATAATTACCTTTTTGGACAAATTATTATCTGATGTAGTTAATCTTTTAATTTTAAGAGGATAAGTAGATCCTTAATTCTTAAGAATATCCAAATACTGGAATTATAGAATTACTGTAAGAAATGTCTCATATAAAGAGCATCAAAATATAAAACCACAAATCTAAGACAATAAATAAATTATCTGGACTCTGACTCTATTCTAGATGAATTGATAATGTAATTGTGGCAGGCGGAACATAAGCATAGATTACACAAATGCAGATTTCCCAAAACAGTGCATGAGAGACATTGTCTAGTCTTAATCTAATTTGTTGCTAAATTTAAGCAACATTTTTAACATATCTAGCATTTGGTTTCTTCAAAGTGTATAAGGTTGACTTTATGTCAGTTTAAATCTTTTCCCCTTTCTGCTAGACATATCAAATCACATATTGTGATTGACAGCTAATAAGAACAACTCATGTTTAGGATTGGCTGAAAAATACAAATGATATTTACTTATTTAACATACTTATTTCAGCAGTATTTGTGTCAATTTGATAACGCCTGCTGGTTGGTTTCATCCAAATCCATCATTCCATTTTTGAGTAATGTTGCTAACAGACAGACAGACAAACCAATGGCAATCATCACATGACTCTGCCAAGGCTCCGCCTCCTTGGCAGAGTATATATATATATATATATATATATATATATATATATATATATATATATATATATATATATATATATATATATATATATATATATATATATACACACACATGCCACCCCCTAAAATGTATCTGCCACCCCTTTGCCACCCTATTAATTTTTCTCTAGATCCGCCCCGGCAGCCAACACAAAGAAGTGACGAAAGAGGTTGAAAATATTCTGTATCAGTGATTGTACTCATTACTGAGGGAATAAATAGGAGAAAAGGAAGAACTGAGGACGACGATTTTCGGCCCTCGGACCTGCAGCTGATCCATCCTGCTCCGGTTCACTGAACAAGGTAACTGTGATTATTAAAAAGTCAGCCTTACTTTTAATTCTGTCAGTCTATTTATGTTTTATTCTTTGACAGTAACATAAATATAGCCAGTTAGTTACTGCTTGGTGTTAGCCACAAGTCGCTAGCATGAATGCTAACGTTTCCCACACTGTTAGCTAGCAGCTAGCTCGCTAGCATACGCTCCTTTGGCTGCAGAGTGGACACAACTTTGGCTCTTTCTTTTAAACCAGACCAGGAAAATGAATTTCTAAGCAACCAGATCCAGCTAGGTTAGGTTAATTATCTCTGTCTGTCGTGTAATTTTCCATCAAATATCCAATGTGATGCTCCACTGATCTGTTATCAAATCTCCACATGTACTTGTCTGCATTCGACCATTTAGGTAATTTCAAGTTTTAAAAAGGATTGTAGGATGTGTCCTGTTGCTTTTCTCTCCACTTACCAAAGGTAAACTTGCTTGTTATGCAAACGGCTGCAAAAATTAGATTTAAATGTGTACTGAACTAAATAGCTGTTTTAAGTGGAAGCCTCTGTTTTGCCTAATAATTTGAGTTTCCTGTTTATTTTTGTTTGTATGTTTTTTTTTTGATGAATGTGACAGAGTTCCATATTATGTTCAAGGGATCTTTGCCTGCCACACCTAATATATTCTTTCTTTGTCATTTCGTTGTAGGCTCTTTCTTGGCCAGTCAGGAGAAGGTGATGTTTGAGAGGTCTGGGAAGCTGCTCCAGAAGAAGGCATCTACTGTAAATCCCCATGTAGCCTCCTTTATAAAAAGACTTTATGTAAACCCACAGCACCTCTCCATACAGGACCTCACTTTCACAAAGCAAAAGCCCAGTCTGCAACCAGATGTTCATGTTGTCATTTTAAGGTAACAAGTCTCAGTATTTTGTTGGGTTCAGTATAAAATACTTCAGTTCCAGGTTTGTTTCTTGACTAGGTGTTTATTGAACATGATCAAGAGTTATGAAAGACTGATTCTAAAGGCAGGGTACCTGAAATGTGATATGCAATTTTTAAACAGATTGTTGACAACCTGTTAAACATCATTAATTGTTTTTATAGATTGTATTTTACAAGACTTCAATTTCTTGAAATTTGTTAGCTGCTGAATGTGTTCAATGCAGTAGTTAAATAATTTAAGTGATATATAGGAATCTTTTGTTACAGTTCAGGAAAAATGGAAACCAAACTCATTGTACCTGAACTAGAACATGCAGAATGGGAACCTATTCAGCATGAGGAAATGATTGTATGTTACTAAAATTGAATGGGTTAAAAAAGTCAGTTTTTGAACTATGATACAGAATTGGCTTTAATAAAAGCTTAATGTTGAAAAATCATCTCTTGTCTGAGCCATTTCTATGCTATGCTATTTCCTGGGGCTTTCATTTTGAAAACCCCAGGAAATAGCTCTCTAAACAGCATAATACTGTAATATTTTTTTACAGTAATAAACTGTTGTTGTAGAATAGGGTGGGATTGCTGTAAAATAACAGTGCGCTGCTGGCAACTTTTGCTGCCAGCTCTTTACTGTAAATTTACAGGGAAATTTCTTAGAGTGTGTTGTTAATGTGGTAAATGACTATTCTAGGTGATTTTAATGGAATATCTACATAGAGGTACAGAGGAACATTTCCAGCAACCATCACTCCTGTGTTCTAATGCTGCAGTGTGTTAGCTGATGGTGTTGAAAGTCTCATTAATGATTAGAAAATCCTTGTGCAATTATGTTAGCACATGAAAAAATGTGTGAGTTTTCATGGATTTTGTGTTTCAGTGCAGGCAGCAAAAAACTGGAAAAGCCAGTTTGGACCAAACCCCTGTGTGTCTGCCAGGGAGGTTTACAGGAAGCCAAATGTGATGTGATTTAGATGAGCAGCACATGAAGTAACATAGTAGCAGAAATATAATATTAACATAAAGCAAATGTAAACCTGAAAACTTCAAGCCTCACTTCTAAAGAGCTTAATGACACAGGTGGCGTTACCCAGAACTCCCTGCGTTCTCTACAAGCTTTTCATTGTTGGCACTGAGAGGGAAAAAATCTGCCTTGTGTTGGACATTTATATGTTAAAATGACTCTGGATGATAAATCTTTAATTGTAGTTTACTGGCTGACAGCTTCAACCACAATTATCCAAAACAATCCAGAAAGGAATCCTTCCTCCACCCTGAGAGTGGAGGCGTTCTGTGAAGCTCCTTTAAAGTGGAGAAAGGGTTAGAGAGAGCAAGGGAATGATCTCCTACATTACTGCTTCTCTTTGCTCACATTTTGAAACAACTTCTTTTGTTATCAAAGTTCCTAATTCTGTCACAGGAATTGTCAGCTGTAGGGGCATTAAATTACACAGTGTATTTTTTTACTCTGTCACATACATTTTGAGTGAATTTCCTTAATTTTGATGTCATTTATGAAATCATTTTTGGCAAAGATAATCACATTTTTACATTGATTCATGTTCCCCTGCTTACTGAGAGGAATTTTGTTCATCTCTAAAATCTAACACTTTGACAGCCTTTATTAGTAATAACCACAAATGACCTTTTTTTCATTCATTTTTCAAATTGTATGCACAGTACTTTTTAGAAATGATCATTGTGTTAGCCTTTGGTGGAACTGTGCCGTTTTAAAATTACAGTTAATGTGGGTGAAGAGACATTACATAATCAGTCTCTACGTCACTGATCTGTCACTTCTAATGTCACAGGAAATAAAAATGATCCTTTTGCCTTCATTCACATTGACAACCTCTGACTGCAGCTAAACGAGAACTTGGATTTTTTAAAACAATTTTAAAAATTGGTGATCCAGTCTGGGCCTCTGGAAACACACGTATCCATTTCTGTTTTTACAGAATCCCACTTTTTTTTCATAAAAACAAACCAAAAAATGCACATTTGTTTGCACTTATTGCATGCTCACAACTAGTAAATAAAAAGAAATCTGAATCCACATCAGCTCCTGAGCTACAAATTCACCAGCACACCTTCCATACAAACAGGAAATCCCTCAACAATCTGAATTACAAGAGTTTCAGTAATAGCAACATTTTCTTTTTTCTGCAGGATGCCATAAAACACACCCTAAGGGAATAAATAACCTCAGTTTTTGATTTTTAGTCTTGATCTTACATCACTTAAAGCATTAAACTGATATTTTTGGCACATTTGAGGACAATTTTGCCCTTTAACACAAATAATTTTAACAACAAACAATTAAGAGTTGACAGAAGAAATAGCCAAGTGTAGTTTTTCCTACCTTCCTTCCAGAAGAGCAGCTTTTGTTTCCTCATGGATCAAACCAGAGTCCCAGCAGACAGGAGCAGCTTATTCTGCCTGTCCTGCTCCATGTATTTCCACCGGTTTTCCTTCAGTCAGACTCACTGCTGTCAGCTGGTTTTCGGGGTTTCTCTGTCCTGTTCTGTGTCTGCACGGCGGCTCCTGTCTGCTTTTCTATCAGGTGGTGAATGAATGTGCAGCAGCCGGCAGGAGCCTCCTGCATACTTTTCTGACAACCTGGGATTTTATGCATCATGCTTTTAATAAGCGCCAACAACACAGATGAGAAGCCTCTCCTAACTTAACCCCCACCAGCTCCCACACACACACACACACACACACACACACACACACACACACACCTCTTCAGGCTGCCTGATCCCTGGATTTACGGGCTTAGCATTAAGAAAATACTCCTGCAATTTGGGATTAGACCCCCAAAAAGCCCTCACAACAACAATGACTCCGTCCATTTGATATCTTGATACTTGTGATCAGTCACTGGCTTTGTTGCTGTCAACTGCAGCCAATTTAAGCCCAAATGAGACAACAAAGATTCCCCGCTTATTCATATTAATTTCTCTTAACAACATGCTATTTTTCCCCTCTTTTTGTTCTATGATTCTTGTAGGGCCTCGGGGGCCACGAGGCTAAATTTCCCAGCTGGCAGGTCCTGGATATGATTTGAATTCATGATTATAGGGAGGGAATTCATCTGCTTACTTATGAATTGCTTAATTTATTTTAAGTTGCTAATAGAGTTGCTCCTACTTTTTATTTGCTGGAGCACATTTTCTTTATGCAAAAAGCTTCAACAGTCCTGAATATTATTATTAAGTATGTAGGAGAGACACATTTACAGCATTAATTACATTCCATGGCTAAAATCAATGTCTTGATCTCCATTCAAGGCTTTTTCCAATAATTCCTGACAGCAGCAGCTCTGCTTTATCAGCTGCTGTCTTGTTTTTTAGTGCCAAATCAGTTTATTTATAGCAGTGTTTTCTTTTTCATACATTTTCTTAACAGAATCAGCTGATTGAAGTTTTTTTTATGTCAACCAGGGATTTTTAAAAAAATGCTTCCTGTATTACTGAAGTTTAAATTAAGCTGAATATTAGTGCAGGAATATTAAAAGTAAAACAATCATTAATGTTTACAGCTAGTTGGAAAGTTCCTGCAACCGAAAATGTTTATTTTATAGTTTGTTACCTAAAACATGAATGTGTCACAAACAGTTTTAGATTTCTAGGGTTTTCCACAGCCTGCATTTTAAAGCTAATTTGCAGTTAGCAGAGAGAAAATAAATAAGCTCCACGTTGTCATGTGTCTCTTTCCTCTCCTAAATACGGAGGACGCTTTAAACACATGTTAATTAATTGCTAAAAACATTATTAGCTGATAATTAGGCTTTAATTTGACTATTTCGTCCTGGACATTATTTAACTCCTATCTCCCTGCGTTAGTTTCACTCCTCTAACTTTCTGACTCAAACTTTTCACTCGCATCACGTGGCTGTGCGTTCCATCGGAAAGGGGGCGGGTGTTTACGCGTCAAACTCGCGTCGTGATTGGTCCGCCGCGTCGCCAGTACAGCAGCAGAGCGTCGTGATTGGCCGGCGGGCCTCGGAGCCTCCTGCTTCCTCCACTCTTAGAGCTGCGGGCCTCGGAGACCAGCATCAATCTCCATCCGTCAGCTGCGCCGGAGAGCCAAGGAGCTGCGGTCGATTTTCACTTTTCTGCCCTGAAATGTTCTTTTTGTAGCAGCTGCCAGGAACAAGCGGAGCTGCTTTCCGTCTGCCAGACATCAACAGAAAGTTTCCTCCATGTGGATATTTCCCCTCAACCTCTGGATCTCATTTGTTTGACGTTTAACAGGAGTTTTAAATAAGGAGCCAGAATAAGGTGAGGCTTTATTCCATTCATCCAGTCTGTTTATCGTCTGTTTTCCCTGACACTTTATAGTCTAGTATTCGCGATTATTTTCTGCGATTTAGTTTCTCTAAAGGAAATATTCCGTGTCAGCCTGAATAGAAGTTTAAACTAAATCATTTTCACATCGGTTTTGTCCCAGCAATAATTCAATAATAAGAGTAACTAACCCCATTATGAAGCTGGAAACTCTTCCCCTGTGGCTGGACGTGATGTTTGGAGCTGCAGGAGCAGAGTTCAGCTGCAGCTCCTGTCCAGGTTCCTCCTCTGATAAGGAGCTCTGCTAACTGTCGTCCTGTAGATCTAATCTGAATTGCAATGGACTTCATTTGCACACAGTTTTGCGGCATTTACATTGCGTGATTCCTGTGGTTATGGAAATAAGTCAGGCGTTAGGAGCCTCGGTTCAGCTCCATGGAGGCCCGGGCCGCTGGATCTGATCCTTTAACTGCTACAAGGAAATTCTTATCTAAATACATTGTTTTCCACTATTAACAGTGTAATAAAGCTGGAAAACATCATCAAACATGCGGGATATTAACGGCTGAGAAATGCTCCCTGGATATCTGTTTTTTTTTTCTTTTTTTATTTAAACGTATTTATTCTTCTTTCTGTTAACATTTTATCTTGCGCAAAAAGAATTTATTTAGTTTTAGTCATATTAGAAGCTCTGCAAAGTGATATAAAAGCATCCTAATATAACCTAAAAGTCAGCACAGTGATTTAAATACAGCTAGCCTAAATACTTGTACTGGGAAAACGTGAGAAAATAAAACGCCAAATTAAAAAATAATGATAATAAATTATCATCATTAATTCAGAATAAAATAAATAAAATCTGCGTCTTCGTGAATGAATAATCCAGGAGGAACTCTGGAGACGCGCATTCCAGCAGAGATATCAGGAGGTGAGAAAAGTCTCGAGTGGCCTTTAATTTCAGCTCCACAGGTCGGTTTAATTCTGAGCTATTGGATTAATGAAAGCTTAATGAAGATGTGAGAGATAACAGAGCTGATGTGTGACTGCAGCCTCATGTTTGGGCACCTTGTTGTTTTTTTTAAATCAGTGTTTCTCCCGTGAGATCAGACTGAACCCGCTGACAGTTTTCACCTTTAATTCTTCTTATTGCTCACACTCACCAAACTGATGCTATCTGGTCTCATAGAAAGCGCAGGCCTGCTTTCACACATGAATTTGGCTGCTGGGAGGTTGAAGAAATAACAGAAAAAGTTCACATCCTCCTGCTGAATTTCCTCTCAAACTCTTCGCTCTCTTTTATTTACACGTTAACAGTAAATGAGACGCGCAGAGCAGTTTTCCATCCAACTAAATGTGTACAATGGACTTTAAATCTCTCATCTTTGTGTTATTTTAGTTCTGCGTTTTCTCTAATAATGAAAACTGTTCGTTGCTAATAGCATTTATAATGTGAAAAAAATCGGGATTTTAAATGGAGTTTATCAGAAAAAATCTAATTGAAATAATTGAAATAATCTGATTGCGTAATAGTGTGTTTTCAGTGTTTTATAAGACAAATGGTTTGCAGGATTCGAGCTTTCCGGGTTAGTTTGTGACCGTGCAGGTTTAGTAAAGATTATTTGATGTTTTGTAAGTTTAATGGTCTAAAAAGACGTTTTTATTTGGTTACGCATTCAATACTTTGGCCTGTTTTCGGCCTGTGTTTCTTTCCTCGGTCTTTACTCATTTTGGCGCATCTGTCTCCTCCAGAGGACCTGAGCACCGGGACCTGCACCTGTCCGTCCAGACTCCGGTCTCCACTCCGAGCTTCTAGCATGATGTCTTATCTCAAACAGGCCCCGTACGGGATGAACGGACTGGGCCTGAGCGGAGCCGCCATGGACCTGCTGCACCCGTCCGTGGGTTACCCAGGTACGGAGCCCCGGAAAGCCGGAGCCACCGCAGAGCAGAAGAACTCAAAATGCAGCCACAAAATGATATTCACTCACAGTAGCGAAAGGAAAGGCTTGTGTCGAAACTTCTTACTCATATTTTTATGCAATTAAACGCAGGCTGTGTTTTCATAATGTAGCCATGCAGCGATGGATCTTTTTTAATTAATAAATATTATTATTATTATTATTATTATTATTATTATTATTATTATTATTATTATTATTATTATTATTATTATTACAATTATTATTACAATTATTATTACAAACTTTAGCTGCATTCTGTAATATTTCTGTAGTCTCATTGGGAGATTTAAGTCCGTGTTCCTATCGAAAGAAATTATTTTAAACTCTTGAAGTCACTTTAAACTCGTAAAAGCTGGTAAAGAGCTGGACTTTACTCAAGCCTGCTTCCATCAGTTTGATATTTTAAAAAAAGAGTCTTACTCAAGTTAAACTCTGAGTCTTAGTCTGTGTTTGTGGCGCATTTCGGGTGAAGTCAGTTGTTTTTTTTAACAAAACTTTTACTGCTTTAGCCTGAAATTTCTCACACACTGTCCCGGATTTATTAAAAAAACAAACAAAACAAAACAAAAAAAACTCTCTTATTTAGAATAATGGAAGCTGATGAGAAAAAGTTAATAGATGTAAAACTAGACTTCTGCATGTGGAAACTATAATTACCAAGGTAAACATGGTAATAAAGATACGGCACGAATTAAGCTGAGAATTCAAAAACCTCTTTTACGCACAGAGCTGCAGAGTGCCAGGGCTCGCGGTCACACGTTTGAATTCAGTTTCTAATTTTTGAGGGGATTTTTAAACAATGTCTAACAGTCTTCGATAGTGTGACTGATGATTTTATTTTTTATATTTTTATTTTTTTTGTTCTTCCAGCCAACCCGCGGAAGCAGCGCCGGGAGCGGACCACCTTCACCCGGACGCAGCTGGACATTCTGGAGTCGCTGTTCGCCAAGACGCGCTACCCGGACATCTTCATGAGGGAGGAGGTTGCGCTGAAAATCAACCTGCCGGAGTCCAGAGTGCAGGTCAGCATTCACAAAGACTGCGGGTTTTGAATGCTTTGGACTTTATTTTATTTGGAAGAATGAAATGCTGAGTTTAACCAAATACCTGCATCTGTTTTAATGATTTCCTGAGAGCTAAAAAGCAGATACGCACTTCGGGGAAAGGTGCCAGATTTTTTTCGACGTTTTGTGGAAGTCACACTCAGGGCTTCCTCTCAGCTAAGTTTGATATTTTACTGTAATTTCCTACATCCACTAAGCCGCTGTGTTTTTACGCATCTGAGCTCCGGTTTGAACTTTTGGAGCCACTTTTCACCTCAGGCCTCCGCATGATTGGCTTCAATGTGAGTCAAAAAATGTTCAGCTATTATTGATCAAGTAGAGACAAGTCTTTAATAAAAGGGGATAATTTGGCTGGGCTACTGGCGGAGTGGAGGACCAGCTTTTGATGTGGTGAGCTGTCTTTAAAAAAGGCTCTGAGAGGTTTTCCACGGCCGGCTTTAGCGGCCCTCTGCTGGGCTTAAAGCTGCAATTATGGCTGCTGCCTCTCTGCTTTCTGCTGCTGCTGACAGGCCACAGCCTTCACTGTTCACCTGCAGGCCCAGCTACCACCACCGTCTGAACAGCAGTTTTGTGGAAGCATTTAATTCCGTTTACTATTCCCAATCAGTCGCACATAACGAGCATTAGTGATATGAGAAAATACTTTACCTTTTTAAAGCTTTCATGTAGATGTAGATTTCCATGGCAATTAATGCAGTTCATGTCCAGGTGCACAATAACAAACATCAATAAGTTTACTAGTGTGTGTGCTTTTATTTGTTTGATTGGAAATGCAGCCACATTTGTTTGTGTATTGGTTTAATTTACACTTTTATTTACTGTGTATCAGTCTTGCTAACCCATTAGGTTCTCATTTCTGTGGTTACTCACTAAGGCAACAAACTTTTCTACGTCTAGAAAATTCGATTTTATAAAGTTTGAAAATTATTAAGAAAAAAACTTAAATTATTGTCACTTTGTTAGAATTTCATGCTTATTTTACTTTGAAAAACCACACTGGTTGAATTGGCATTTTTATTCAAACACCTTAACATTCAGTTTTTCATAATTTAATTTACATGAATCAACATGACTCATTTAGTTATATAATGTCATTGTGTCATTTTTATTTTGTAATGATCACCGCATTAAAGGAAAGTTACAGAGCAGTCAGGGCAGTGTTTCCATACCTTCATCCCTACTCACAGCAAAATACAACATGAATTAAAGGATGAGATTTCCAAAGCAAAAACAAAACCACATAGTTAAAAGTCTTGTCTTAGTATTGGTCCCGGTTTGAGGTTATAAAGCGTCAGAGAACAGCGGGAACAGTATCCACTAAATAAATAGCTCCCATGAAGACTGTTCGTAATAAAGTATATGGATTAACAAAGGCACTTTGAAAATAATGTGTTGCTGTAAAATTTAAATGTCATTATTTCTGAAAGCACCACATAAAGTAATGAGGTTGGGACAGAACTGAGCAGTAAAACCAAAAGTGCATGCAGGAAGTGAAGTCAGAAAATATGTTTGAAGCGTTTTGTTTTTTTTTTTTTTTTAAGATGAAATGATCCTTCAGACTTTTTTGATGTTCTGCTGAAATGTGTCCTGCACCATAGGAACATATGTGTATTAAATATTTTTTAATTTGGTGCTGGTCATAGCAGATGCTGGAGCAGAGGTGAAAGGTCAGAGCTTCTCAGTGCGATCATGTATGAGGGAACTTAATAAATAACAGCAGAGAGGGTTTAGTTTCTGCTACCTTGATCACGCTTTACTGTTATTGCTTTTTTTTTTTATCTCTGACCCTGTCGACATGTGATGATGACCTTTGGACGTCTCCTCCTTCCTCAGGTCTGGTTTAAGAACAGACGAGCCAAATGTCGGCAGCAGCAGCAGAGCAGCAACAGCGCCAAGGTGAAACCAATGAAGAAGAAGTCGTCTCCAACCAGAGAGAGCACCGGTTCAGAGAGCAGCGGTCAGTTCACCCCACCGGTGGTGTCCAGCTCCTCCTCCTCCACCTCTTCCTCTTCATCCTCCTCCTCCTCCTCCGTGTCCTCTGGTCTTGGTGGGCCTGGTCTGATCAGCACCTCTACCTCCGTCACTGCTCCAGTGTCGTCCATCTGGAGTCCGGCGCCCATCTCCCCGGCCCCGGCACCGGCCGCTCTGCCCGACCCTGCCGCCCCCACCAGCGCCTCTTGCATGCAGCGCTCCGTGTCCTCCTCTGCCACCGGAGGCACCCCCTCCTACCCGGTGTCCTACAGCCAAACGGCAGCAGCCTACAGCCAGGGCTACCCGGCCTCAGCGTCAGGCTCTTACTTTGGCGGGGTGGAGTGCGGCTCGTACCTGGCACCCATGCACTCCCACCACCACCCACACCACCCGCACCAGCTCAGCCCCATGACTGGCAGCTCCATGTCGGGACACCCGCACCACCACATCGGCCAGACGTCAGGTCACCACCACCATCACCACCACCCACCACACCACCACCAGGCGTACAGCACTCCGGGCCTCGCCTTCAACTCCACAGACTGTCTGGATTACAAAGAGCAGACAGCGGCGGCTTCTGCCTGGAAACTCAACTTCAACGCCTCCGACTGTTTGGACTACAAAGACCAGGCCTCATGGCGTTTCCAAGTGCTGTGACTTCATGTGTTTCTCTTCTTCTCTGCTTTTAAAGAAGTATTCTTTTTGTTGTTGGTGGTTTATTTTTGAAGATCCTTTAAACTAATAGTAGAGACGTTTTTTTAAAAAAAAATATTTGTGAATGAACTGAAACAATGCACAGATATCTGAAGCCTGAGCAGCAGGCCTCCAGCTCGACTCTGGTTATCAGTGGAACCACTCATCCAGGATTATTTTTCTACTCCAGAACTCAAGAGAAACTGACCCATTTACAACTTCTGAAGGCCTTTAATAGTAAGAGCTCACTGAAATGTCTGGGATCGCCTCAGTGATTATTCTTCAAAAGATAAAAACATCAACTTTGACAGAAACAAGATGACATAATCAGTTATTAGACTCTTGAGTGGACTTTTTTCAAACACAGGATGCTGCTATGACTTCCAGGTTGCTGGTGTTCATTTCTATTTGATTTCCGACTTGAATCTTGTTCAGAAACTCATCGTCCAGCCTGTGGGTGTTGTATTTTGGAGACTGAATTGCGGCACTTGTTTATAAAGTGAAAGATTTTGCTATTTGTTCTTTGCGGAGGAAAGAAAATAAAAATGTGAATTAGACACGCAATGTCAGTATTCCATTGAAATTTGAAAGATGTACATTCGTGTCTTTATAATAAAGTCTTGTTAAAACATGAGCAGTCCAGTGAAACATTTGTTATTTCAGAAGACATAGTGAAGCACAGTGAGCTGAGCAGTGTTGGCCTGTCAACACATAATCAGCAGCTTTAAAACTAATTATACTGAACTGGTTTTACTGGTTTAAAGGTGAAGATAGGGCCACAATAACAACTGTTTGATCATTATTATTTTCACAAGTTCAGAGCTAAAGATGCGTCACACAAGAGACAGCAGGAATAAGTATTTGTTACACTTCCTTTTAAAAATTAATCTTTTTTTGTTCTTTGTCATGTATACAGTGTTCACATACACAGATAGACACACCTAGTTTGATCTCTTTGCACAGAAATTTTACAAAACTTTGCAGCAAAATGTATTTGTCTTAATGAAACCATCGCCATCAGTGGATTCCCCAGCAGCAGTAGAACAACTCTTCATGGATTTATTAACTCTGTGTGACTCATTTTTAGACAAGTTTAGTTTAACTTTCATGAACTTTGACACACATAATAGCGATGTGTCTTGGTCGTGTTGATGTTTGAGGAAAAGAAAGCCAGACAGCCCAAAGCAGAGGAAGCTATCGTAGCTTATTAACTGTGTCTCACATTCTCTTTATTGAACCTCTCTGAGTATAAAGAGTCCAGACACACACAGATATGAGTCAGTGGGATGAATACACTGTTGAATAAACTGTGCAAAATTATAGTCCCGCTAGCAACTAAGCTACCTCAGTGAAAGTTAGCTAAAATAGCTAATTATCAAACTTACCCGTAGAGCTTTTTCTCCTTTTGATGAACTTTGAATTGAATTAATTCTTGTAAATAAAAAGATGACAAAATGTCAGCACAGCGGCAGTGATTTAGTGGGTCTCAACAAAAAACGGGAAAATTTTGTGACTGAGTATTGTGTTTCCATCTTGCTGTTGTGTTAGCCGTTAACTTGCTAACCTCTGTGAGTAGACACTAAACTTTTTTCTACCACTTTGGGTTTAACTATGGTTTGAGTGAACTGTTGAAGAGCAGTCCACCGGTCATTATGCTTCTCAAACTATGAAAAACTACAATTAAAGACATATGGAAATTAGTTGTTTAATTCATTGTTCAATTAAAGGAATGAGTCCCATTACTTACAGCAAAATCCAAATACTTATCTCCATAGTGAAAAATGAGAATTTACGGGCCAAAAAATGTGAAGCTTTCAAATTCATTGATTTCCTCAGTGATTGTTATGATCATCATGGACATTATTTGTGAAAACATTTCAAATAGTACATGAAAAAAGATGGAAATGAATGCGTTTTTTTTGGGCTTTTCTTGTATGTATTTTAATTAGATTGCCATCAGAGCTCTGATTTAACACCTTTTTTGTTGGATCTTCTTCTTGGATTTTAGCCTAAAGAAGCCAATGTGCATTATAATAATGATCTTTACAACTTAAAATACAGCCAAGGTTACATCTGAATACAACTTGACCCACTCAGATGAAAACAAATGAAACTTTAAAATTAAAGCCGAGATCTTTGGTCCAGACTGATAAGAATCACCCCAAAATTAGAGCATGGTGTTCAAACTAACTGACACTCAATGTATATTTCAATACATATTTTATATTTCCAAGATTTTTTTTCTTTAAGTAAGTGCAACTAAGTAGACCTTTTATTTGCAAAACACTTGATTTAAAAAATTTAAAACAACTATTAGCTGTAGAAAACATGTTGAGGATCCCCAGATGTGAGTTCAGTTTAAATGTTATCTCTGGCACCCAGAGGAAAATATCCAAACAGCAGGTCAGTAATCAAAGCCCTCCTTCCCCCCTGCAGCGGTGGACTCACAGCCAGGCAGGTTAGCAAACATGTACACTGGCACCCCCGCTGTTTGTTTGGCCGTGTCGACAGTAATGTACAACTCATTTGATCCAAACGAAAAAGGGACGAATCACGATTTTAATTAACAGCCGTCCTGCATCCTCGCCGCGTCCCTCCAGCAGCTGGACAAACACTTTTCAGTAAACATGGCGTCAGGGCGGTGTGTTTGCCGCTCAGAGTCCTGCTGGGCTTTACAAGCCACTGGTGCTTCATGCAAACACAAGCCGGGATTTACCACATTAGGACAAACTAATCTTTAGACCATGTTCAGGCAATATCTGAAGCTTATTTTAGAGAGAGGACACCCCTCCCTGAACAGCTGTCTCATTATCCTGCCAGCCTCTCCCCGGTGGCGTGAACATTTATTCCTCGTCTTTGTAGTGACTAAGTGACTCTGCTTTTTGACTTCTTAGTCTTCCAGAAGGCGGCTGAAAAAAAAGACTTTGACTTCTCAGGGGATCACCTCACTTCTCCTGACATGACTGCGCTTCAGAGGACATCAAAGTGTCCTCTCAGCTGCTTCTGAAGAAGGAGCTCTGTGGCCTCAGAGTGAATGAGTCACAGAGGAGATGGCAGCAGTGAACAAAACAGCTTCCTGGACCTGCTGATCAAGCTGAACATTGAAAGGCATCTGGAAGTTTGTGCCGACTGTGTCTGTGTCACTGGAGGTGGAATGAGGCTCTGTGGCCATCGTCCACGTCATTGGTGAGGAGAAAAACTGAAAAGTTTTCTCATAAAGTTCAGGAGTGCAGTTAAGTAACAACCCAGCATTTGCTTCAACCTTTTTCGTCTCCGTCTTTCTCAGAAATAAACCAATAGAATGACATCAGTTTCTTTTTTGAGTGTCCATTTAAGTCCAGGATGCACAAAGGCAAGGCAAGGCAAGGCAAGGCAAGGCAAGTTTATTTGTATAGCACCTTTCATGTCCAAGACATTTCAAAGTGCTTTACATGAAACATTAAGTCGTTATAGTGAGCTGCAGATAGTTAAAAGATACTGTGCACATTTCATGCATAGGCGCATGAGAAAAGAAATGTTTTTAACCTAGATTTAAAAGTGTCTACATTTGGTGAAAGTTTCATCTCCACTGGCAGTTTGTTCCAAAGCAAAAGTTCTCAAAAAAAAACATCCAGCTGCCCAAAATATGTCTGATTTTCATTAGTGCAAGTTGATTTACAACTTGAATAATACATTTGTACATATACCAACCTTTATTAGGGATGTGACTTCTGTTCACGGACTTTGTTTTTGTTTTGTTTGGAATCTGACTGTTGCCATGTTGGTCTTTTAAAACCAGACATGAGCGAGCGGTGGATCTGACTGGAGAACTGGATGACAATGTGCAGTTATATGATAGCAATCAGTAAATCACAAGGTAGCCCCATCCTAAGGTCAGGGTTGTGTTTTCCCCGTATACACGTACCTGAGGCTCAACTAGGGTCAATGTAACATCACTTTTGGCATTTCCCCAAGTCTACAAGAATCTGTGTGGACCCCACTGCCTATGCCTGGGTGCTGTCCAAAATGGGTGTGTTCACAAACCGTACCGTGGTAACTGCTCTACAAGGACCATAGCGTGCATGCTCAACAGTCGTGTGTGCATGTGGGAATATGAATATACAACCTATTACACATATGCAGTGGAATCCTCCAAGCAGGCTCCCAGTGACTAGAAAAGTAGCATGATAACATCAACTACACGTCTTTGGGTGTCCACATCTGCCCGTGTGCTTATCTGCAAAGTAACAAAGGCCTAAAACACAACCAGCTTTTTGAATTCAAATCAGTTTTATTTATATAGCACCAATTACAGGTCAAATTGTCTCAAGACGCTTTACAGAACCCATATGCCTGAATAAGTTTATTTAACTGTGAATATGACCATAATTTACAAATGAACTTCATGCTATATTAAAACAAAATTGTGAAAGTTGCAGTTGAGACCGTAAACTCATTTGGATAATGTTAAATTATGTAAGAAGTAGGCTCATTTCCATAGACTTCTATACAGTCAGAGTTCTTTTTTGAGTCGTCTCCTGCTGGCTGTTAGACAGAATGCAGGTTGAAGGTGTTTCCACGTTGGCTTCACCTGGAGGTTTACACTCTATATGTGCAACAAGTGACCAGCGCGACCCGATTTATGAATCCCTCTTCTTCTTTTAGCCATTTGTTGAAACCATTTAAATACTTTTGATCCAACATTCACACTCGTATTACCGAAAATGTCGTTTTTACGCAGATGTGACACTCAATTTCAATTTTTTAGCCAGTTGTGTGGTCAAAGGTTCACACTCATGTTTGTAGTTGACGTATATGGTTCCAGTGTGAACCCTGCTGAGGCTCTGAATGGCCACACACTGCTTTAATGGAAAATAATATGGATGATATAGCTGTGTTTGCTTCTCCATGAATGTCCATTGACTCTGAAATGTCATTGTTTCTGACTTTACCTCTGCTGCTGTTGGCGTCTTTATTGGCTGTGACACTCTGATACTGAATTAGAAGAGAAGTAAGACATTCATAAAGAAGCACATGAATCCTGATCTGATCATTTGAAACTTTTAGAGATGCGTTTGTTTCCTACAAACCTTAGTATTTTTTAATGAACAGCTGCATGCCTGTGACCCACAAAGGAGGGTTTTGTTATATTGTGCTTTCCAACAAATTTTAAATGATGTTATAAAACAGGAGCAAAAGTAAGATTTTAGTTGTTTGTATCTATTGCTCCTTTTGTTACCATAGCTGCGTTTTTATCTGGATCTTTACTTACTGTTGTGTTTTGGTAGAATTCAAAAGAAAAAAAACAAACGTGCAGGAAAAGTGAGTAAGAAACCAAATGATGAGTTGGGATTTTGAATACTTCCAGCATCTCTGTGTATAGTTTCATATGGAAATCCCTTTAGCATGGCGGGTAAATAGATTACGATACAGTGAGGGATTAGGGATTGCCTCGCCGCTGGCCCACTAATCCCGAGCGCAGACTGTCAACAGCTCTGACATGTCCGGGACTCCTTCTGCACAAAATGGCTCCTCGGCTGTTTAAGAAGCCAATCTAGTGACACACACACCCAGCACCGCCGCCACCACTCCTCCCCTACCAACATGAATATTCCTATCAGGGCTGTCAGCGATGGGAAAGACAATGACATTCGTCTTCAAAGGGGAAGATTAGATGCTGCACGAGACAAAAGCAGACTCTTTGAAGTGATTACGGTTTACATTCCAGCAACTTATCCGCACCGGAATATAAGTTCAGGAGTTTTTGAAACTTCTGTCAACTTTCAGGTTACAAAGCATGCGAGCCTCTAAGCAGTCTCAGGGCATGCAGCACTTTTTGATGACTTTCAGCTCCTTCTCTTAGGTACGCTCACTTGCAGTTGCTCTTTCACGATCTTCACGTGACAAATAAAGAAGTCTGCATTTTGGTTTTGACCAATTATGGAAGCTGAAACCAGCAGTGTGTTTCTAGTTGGAATTTGTTTACAGAAAGCTATAGTTGTGATGGACACACACACACACACACACACACACACACACACACACACACACACACACACACACACACACACACACACACACACACACACACACACACTCACATTCTTCATTTATAGGAGACTACAGCGTTGGTTTAAATGTTTGTTTTGTCATGTATTTTTTTGAGATGCTGTGTATGCTGACAGAAAAAAATCTGACACTGAAGTAAAATATAATTTAACCAAACAACATTTTGTAAACATGCCTAATAAATTCAAAACATTACTAGTTAAACAAAGGAAATACATGTTAATCAAAACTGGGACTGACATAAAGTTCTGATGTTTTTACCATAAAATGCATACAAAGATGGACAACTAATAGGTTTCCTGAACAGCAGTTTTGAACTGTCACCATCTTGCCTGACTGCTCTTAACTCCTGGCGAATCCAAAAATTGAGCAAAGAGGAGGAGGGTGAGTGGAGCTGAAGCAGGTCACTGATTTACCTATGATGTCCATGAACTTAATTATGCACAACTTCCAGCCCTAATTCAATTTATTTAGAGTTCGATATAAAAAAAATGAAAATTCACGCCCTTTACAGTTGTCATGAGTGGGGAAATTAGGTATGGAGACAAAAAATGGTCCTTGTTTCTTGTCGTAAACCTGCATGTTTTTATTGTAAAGTTGGACATTTTAACATGACGGTCTATAGGTATTGATTCACTTTTAGAGCCAAACCCAAGTGGACATTCAAGGAACTGCAGTTTCTGGCACTTCCATGTTGACCTCATTTTTCAGACCTGGGGACTGCCGTTTGGTTGGCTTTGGCAAGCGTCAGTGTAAAATGTGTAAAAAGATTCTGACACCATCATTGAGGTGTTAGGTGAAGACCTTGATAAGCTTTTATTTTGTTTAAATCCAAACTAAACTTTGTTGTATAAAAAACAAGCTTAATCTTCTTTTGTCTTAATTATGGATTTATATTTCTGCATCAAAAACATCTTCATGACTAATATGCATTGTAAACAACTCTTTGTTGTTCGGCATGAATCTTTTGTCTCTTTGTCTAGTGTTTGGTATAAAGGCAAAGCCTGTCACAAATTAGCTACTATGTTATATAATTTCACCAGTTCAGCCTGTTTAGAAATTAAAGCGAAGAAAAACTTGTGTGCATCATATTCCACTCTGTTTCTATAGTTATATGTCCTCAGAGTTTTTAATCAGATCATCTTCTCATTGTTTTTTTTCTTCATTGTTTCCTAAAAAAAACCTTCCCCCTTTGTTTCATGAGATTTTTGCATATGATTTTATTCACGCAGCCCTTTTTCATTAGACGTCCTCAGTCCTGTACTTACTGATCTCAGTGTAGTAAATTACACCAAGAGTCAAAAATATAGGATTATCTGCCTCTTGATTTGTTATATTTGACTTTACAGAGAAAAAAAATCACTTCCTCTAAGCAGCCAACACTTTATTTATGGACTGCCTGTATATGCTGGGATCTGCCAACATTTCCCTTCATCGTACAGGACTAAAGACCTTTTGAATGTTGCTTGTGTATTTTTTTCATCTCTTATGAAAACCAGCCCCTGTACCCCTATGTAGATATTCCATTAAAAATCAGCCGTTTCCAGCTAGAATAGTCATTTACCACATTAACAATGTCTAGACTGGATTTATGATTCATTTAATGTTATCTTCATTGAAAAAAAATCTGCTTTTCTTTCGAAAATTAGGACATTTCTAAGTGAGCCCAAACTTTTGAACGGTAGTGTGTAAAAAATTATTATATTATATTTACTTCAGTGTGTGTGTGTGTGTGTGTGTGTGTGTGTGTGTGTGTGTGTGTGTGTGTGTGTGTGTGTGTGTGTGTGTGTGTGTGTGTGTATAAATGAAGAAACTAAATTAACTTTGAGGTCTAATCATTCAGAATTAGTGAAAGGGAATTGTTGTGGGTCCGGTGTGCAGAGCATTTAAACACTGTCAGGTCCAATTGTAGCACCAATAATCAAACTACCAAAATGAAAGCTGTGATTAATAATCTAATGATAAGATAGTAAAACAAAATGCCCATCGCTGGTTTTAAGACAACATTAAATGCCTTAATTGACAAATTACTTGAGCTCTGACAGAATAAAACTTATCTTGTGGAGTAAGTCATGTTTTCTGATTCACTTCATGTTCATGTGAACAGATCTAGAAGTATGTTGAGCTGACAGAAAATTCAATGATTTTTTACTTTCTCATTTCTTTAAGAAGTGGTAAAAAGTAAAGTGAAATACTAAAGTCCAGCTTGATGCACTTGTTTTTTTTTCTTGAGATTTCCAATCATTACTTTTACTCCAACACATTTACAGTTCGTTCCACTACATTTATCTGACAGCTGTAGTACAAGTTAATATGTGCTTTACCACTATATACTGTTTTTTTGTTTGTTTGTTTTTGCTTTAATCCATTTTTCCTGGATATATTGGAACATATTTGCAATTTAAAAAATGTTAATGCTATATTTGTTTCCTCTGTAGACCTTTATGTACTCCTTTTCTTCACTTTTTAAGGATGGTTAGCAAATAACCAATGATTTATTCTATTTGTGTAATGTTGAAAACATATATTTAACATATGAGAGGTGGACCAGCTGATGTGTAATACTAATAAATTATTAATATTATCAAATCTTTACTCAGCTCTGTCATAGTTCTCTACATTCTCTGGATCTTCTATAACCTGGTGTTTGTATCATAAGTCAGATGCTGCAGAACTGGAGTGCACCCTTTTTTCAGGTTCCTACGTTTGATGCATTTGCTTTCCAAGTGCCTCTTACTTCTGAGGCCGTGCCGTCTGAAGCGGGCCTCTCCTTGAAACAAACGGCGATAGGGAATCTCTTTGTCGGGGCTGTGCCTAAGCCTAATCTAATGATTCAGATGACTGGGGGCCGTACTTAGTGGACAGCCACTGGTTCGCTTCAAACAAGCCGCTACGGGTGGAAGTTTCCCAAGGATTAACACTTAAAGAAGCAGCAGAGAGAGAGAAAAAAAGAGAAAAGAGAGTCAGTGCCTTCCAGGGAATCCCCATTAAGTCGAGTCTTGGAGTGGCAGAGAGGAATGTGTTTCTGCTGAGGTCTGTTTCAGCACTAATGGAAGAACTGGCCTCCTACGTTTGATCTGTGACTTCTTGCAAAACAACAGCAACATGCTGATGTTATTTCATTCTCTCTTTAGTAGAATCTGGCTGACTGTGGATTTTTCACAAAAGTAAAGTTGTGGCAGACAACTTTACAAATGGATTTACATTAAGACTATACTAGTAGGGAGATTGTTTTAACCCATAGAAGTGGTAGGGTGGGGCTTGCTATGCAGAAGTCCGTTGATTGGTCAAAAACATTTCCCAGCAGTACATCCACAATGTTTAATACCCTGCAACTGCAATCACATTTTTGTTCACTGTGCAACAAAATTGAGATACAGAAGAAATTCTGCGACAGACGGCCTTATCATTTATGCAGAAGAAGTTTTTCCTGCAGGACTTTAAGACAGGGATCTGTTATGAGAAAGTCTTAAAGGCTGATTTATATTGTCAAAAACTAAAATGACAGAGTAAAACAGTTACTTTTTAATGTAACTGCTAACTGATTTGCCTAATCCTCTTTCCTCTTCCGCTTTAGTTTGTGGTGGAAAAGCAGATAACAAAGGGCTGAAAGAACCTTTACTTCCCTGGAAAGTTCCCAGACATTAGTTCCTGGAACTAAACGTCCTGGGGACCTCTGGTAGTCCCTGCAAGTTCTGGGGACTTTTGGTGGGAATGTAGCTCATAATTATGATTGGGTTTAAATTTAAATTTTATTTTACCAAGTAAACAAAATGGCGACTAAACTTCATTCTTCACTCCAGTCATCAGACCTAAACTTCTGCCATGTGAGCTACAAACGGTCAGTGAAAACTAAAGATTGCTCAGGAGTTTTGTAGTGGCAGAATCACAGACAAAACATTATTCCTCAGAAACAACAAAACTGATGATCATTTAAACCTATATGATTCTCATCCTAGAAAGGTCTGTGTTTCTAAGTTGTGTAACATGAAGAAAATATCTGAATATATTAAGCTTCATAAAAATGAAATGGGAATACAGAATGAGGAATAACATTTTATTATGACAAGAGCAAAGGAGGTAGTCAGGTAGTGAGGAGGAGGAGGTCACAGTGGATGGATGGGTCAACAGAACATCAGTTTAACATGAGAGATTGTTCTTTCATTCATCTTTTGTTCTAATAACCAGCTGTGTTTTTGTTTTAGGTCATGACAACAATCATTCAAAAACAAGTTTGGTGTTTTCGACCATGCCGATGAAGAGCCATTTTAACTCAGACAACAGTTTCACCCTAAAACAACCGGAGCCATTTTTGTGCCTCCACCTGGCCAAACCTTAACCCCACCAGCTGATGTTTAAGCAGTAAATAGTAGTGTTGTCCTGTACGGTTCTAAAGGGAACCCATAAAGGACTTATTTCCGCCTGTAATTTGGAAGGCTTGTTGTAAAATCTTGGGTTGTCTTTGGTAAATCCAGGCCATCTAAATGTCAGACAAATTTAAAGTTAAACTTAGAGATGGCACTAATTAATGCATGATTAAGACCATCACACTCCTTACACTCATTTATCTTCTGTCCTCACATTGTGACTGACATCATTCCAACACAAAACAAAGATTCAACAAGCTACAGTTTTTCCTACCACATTGTTATCTGATCACTCTGAAGGTGTTTTGCTAATTGAGCTTCACCCAGTGAGGACGCTCTCTGTTTGTTTGTGGCTGACTTTGTTTCTGCTGCTCCAGTAACGAGTCAGAGCATGTGCATGGCAGTACGAGGTGCCCTTCGGTGCTGCTGTCACCGCTTTGACTGACAGGCCTGCGCAACACAAGAAACCCGGGATTAAAGTTAGCCAAGCGTAAACAAACACTGCCATTTGAAAGAGCAGCGAGGCAGCAGCCAGAGAGACTTCTGACCCACTTCACACTTCAGGGATGTTATTCTACTGCTGCACTATGGGAGACGTTTAGGCTGCAAACAGCTGAGATCAACCTACATCTCCAAAAATGGCATCAGCAGAATAAATGGGGCCACATCAGTAGTGCCTGAGACTTGAGACAGATACTGTGCATTCCTCTATGTGCACAGCGACTAAATCAGATCTCATATACAGAAAAAACAAAAACAAAAAAAAAAAAAAACAAGTTTAACATAGCTGGGCTTCCTTTGTGTAAATCAGCTTGACAAAACCTAAAACCCCAGTCAGAGATGACGGGTATTAGTTGTTACCAACTTTCTTTGTTAAATCAGGCTTTCTGCTGTTCACATGAAAGAGGCTATTGAACCTATTTCAGTCAGAGGAGCAGGTTGTTTTAATGGAGAGCTATGAGAAATGTAACAATTTATTATGGTGATGATACCAGACACTAACTCTCAAAGAAAACTTCTTGTTAATATATTTATTTTACAGATCATTTCAGACCCCTATTTTGAACATGACAACCTCATACATTTAAACATGATATTAAAGAAGTGCATTTAGGTCTGACACTGTCTCACAATGAAGGAAATCACCTCAAATCAAAGTGGAATTAATATTACTATTGAATATTCTCTGTGAGAAATACCAAAAGACTCGTCTATTTTCTGGTCTGTGTTCTATTAGCTGCAGTGCCAACAGTGTTTAGAGACGTAACAGCAAGTCAGAGCCAATTATGAAGACATATTAATGCATTTTTGCATCACTAATTCAGTGCTTGTAGGTTACCATGACAACATAACTGCATGGCTTCGTTCAGTGGTTTTAGTAACGTACAGCTCAACAGGTTTGCAGATATATTCCCCTGAGCTGAGGATGTGTGTACAGCGCTGTGTGAAAGTATTTGCCTGAAGTCTTCTATTTTTTCATATTCCTTAAATATTTCAGATCATCAAACTAATATTTCTGTTTATTAAATATTAGACAGAGATAACCCACAAAACACAAAATGCAATTTTTATACTGTAGTTTATTGAAGACTTACTGAAAACATATGAAAAGGTAATTGCCCCTCTAAACCTAATAAGTAGTTTGTCTACTCTTGGCAGCAACAACTGCAGTTAAATGTTTGGTAGTTTGTGATCAGTCTTTTATACCACCATGGAGGAATTCTGATCCACTCTTCTCTGCAGAATAGTTTTAATTCAGCCACATTAAATGGTTTTTTAATGTGAACTGCCCTTTTAAGGTCTTGCCACAGCATCTCATTTGGACTGAAATCTGGAATTTGATGCGGCAACTACAGAACCTTAATTTAGTTCTTTTTGAGCCACTCAGAGGTGGACTTGCTTGTGTGCTTTGGGTCTTTGTCTTGCTGTAGAACCCATTAGTGTTGAGTTTCAGGTCATGATGGGTGGATGTTCTCCACGAGGATTTTCTGATAGAGAGCAGAATTCAGGCCTACATCAGTGATGACAAGTCGTCCAGGTCTTCAAACCATCACACTACCACACGTTTCACTGTTGGTATCATGTTATTCTTGTGGAATGCAGTATTAGCTTTACACCAGATGTAACAGACCCATGTTTTCCACAAAGTTCCACTTTTGAGTCATCAGTCCACAGGACGCCATCTCAAAAGTCTTGTTCCTCATCCAGATAATATTTTGCAAATGCCGGACGAACCTTTATGTTGTTTTTGGTCAGCAGTGGTTTGATCCTTTAACTCTTCCATGGATGCTATTTTCGTCCAGTGTGTTCCTTATTGTCGAATCATGTAGACGGGCCTTACTGAGGCCAGCGATGTCTGCAGTTGTTTTGATATTCATCTGGGTTTGTTTGGAGAAATTTTGGTGGGCTGGCTACTCATTGGAAGGTTCACTATTGTTCCATGTTTCTCCATTTGTGGATAATGTCTCAGAACCTCAGCTATCGTTTTATAACCGTTTCCAGGCTGATAAATGTCAACATCCTAGCTGTGAGGTGACAGCGCTAAGCACTAGCTCAGACAGTTACTAACTAGTTCACTTACACTCTGTACTTGGTGCTCAGCCTTTGTGTCCCAGGGTTGCAGATATCACACTGGAGAAACTGTGAATTTTAAAATTATTTTCAATGATGTTCATGGATCTACATGTTTTTACTGTGTGCGTGGAAACCATAAGCCAATATTACATTTTGGTGCTCAAAATTATTATGTTATTTTATTCAAGGACACTTATATGTATAACACTATAATATCCTGAAATTAGTGCAATTAAAAACAAGATTGTTGCACCTATTTTCGATTTTATTTGAATACATATGCCAATATAAATAATTTTGCTGCCACAACAAATACAGATCAATCTATAACCTTCAGGCAGGAAAAATGAAGCCAGTGGACAAGTGCAGTTCTGTAAATGGCCGCTGGAGGCTGGTTTCAAAAGTGAGTCAATCTCTACAGATCCTCTTATTAAAATATCCAACTTTACAGCAGTAATAAGCACGTTGACAGGTTGGTCAGTGGCTCAGAGAGACAACTCCTGGATTGATGGTTACATTTTTTGTCGGTATTCATGGTCTTTGGAAACTTTGGTTATCCACAGACTTTTGTCATGTACCATCAACAGGACAGAACGTTCATTACTTCACCAAGGAATGCAGTGGAGTTATGTGACAATTGGCATACATTTGTCCTTCCGTCTATTTGTCTGTGCCCAACATTACTCAACAAAACACGAATGGATTTGGATGAAATTTTCAGGGAAGGTCAGAAATGACACAATGACCAAGTGATTAGATTTTGGCAGTGATGCGGTTTATAGTCTGGATCCACAGATTTGTTGCAAATTTAATTTTATCATTACGAGATAGTGGCACGGCGTCACTGTAACCATGGCTACAAGTGAATGCTACCAGCTGCCTGCTGACAATCACATGATTGCGATCCTACTACAAATCTACCGCTGCAGACCACGAATTTTTTAAAGATTTCATCCGTCAGAAATCATACGACTGATCAGCCTTGGCGGAGCACTGCGCTCTCTGAGTGCTTTTCTTGTTTGTCATGTAACAGTTTGTGGCTTGTCTGTAGATTCCCTTAAATATTAGAACGTGACAAATACAAACACAGATGCCTTTTGGGACACCATGGTGATCATTAGAAAGCATCATGAGCTGGTTAAAGAGACGAGTCACTGGAGTGGAAGTTGGTGCAGCTGTGAAGCCAGAAAAAATGATTTAACTATTTTCCTCAGATGATTAGTAAAGCAGATCAAAGTAAGCTGAATAACAAGTTACGGTTGTTAAAACAAAATCATTATGACACACCAAAGGATGGATGGATGGATGGATGGATGGATGGATGGATGCCAAAAGAAGCGTACACAGGGATGATATGGATAATGTGGATCTCCGGCAGATCTGATAGCACTTGTCTTATTCTCAAATGTAACACGGGATATGCACTAATCTTATTTATTTAAGAGCTTTAGGGGCTCACAATGAGGGGCTTTATTCTAAGTAGAGCTGCAGCCTTATCATTAGCAGAGGGGGAAGGCGATTAAGAGCAAATTATAGAACAAAGAATTAAGTTCTGAGAGCCAATCTAGATGAGATCTCGGTTAAATGGAATGAATTTGGAAAAGTGTGGCGACATCTGGACCTCACAACAGGCGAATGTTGCTGCTGAAAGAGAGAGAGAGAAAACATACATCTGTCTATGTCTCTCCTCACTGCATTGCTTGGAAATGTTCTTTTTGTTCTAAAGTACTCGTGGTGCCTCTTCCTATTTTGTACCTGTTCATCACTATGTCATATTAGGTCCAGATGCAGCCTCGTCTGTTAATCTTTTTCATGGCAAAAGTCGAACTTATCACCATTAAACCTCAAACTGTGCAAAATGCCACTTTTCTTCCATTTAATTCTTAATAGCTTCTAGTGTAATTGTCACACAGCTAGGGTTAATGGCTTAATTTCAAGCTACATGAAACATTCAGTTCATTTATTATTTATTAAAAATGTATTTACTATTCAGATTTTTTAATAATCTGACTGATAAAGTTGATATTTTAAAGGTTGGATATACACTTCGTGCACTTATTTGTATGATACTTGAAGAGGGCCAGAAGATACTTTAATTACAACATGCTAGTTGCACTTCTACATTTGTAATTTCACATCTTTGTAGTTTGTAAGTTGCAATAATTTTGGAAGCTGAAGGTGTGTTATACAGTTTATGGTTTTGGTTTAGAAGCAGCATTTTTTATTAAGGTTTTTTTGGAGGCATTTCCACCCTCATTAGATAATTAGAATTAGTGAGCTAAGAGGCGGGAGTTGGGGGGAAAGAGCAGGGGGATGACATTCAGTAATGGTCTAGGCTTGCTGGGAATCAAACCAGGGACTCACCGCTTGAAGTCATTTGTGCTCATGTGGTGTTCAACCTAACCACCCAAATATCAGGTCACCCCAGTGAGAAACTTGTTTCATGTGCAAATAAAGTGAACACTGGTGCTGCAGAAAGTGGTTAATGACCAATATCAATGTCTTTAAAATTCATTGCAGCAACTGCACCGCCAATCCTTTTAAGCTGGTTTTGTTTCATGCAATGACATTTGCAGAGTGTTGCAGTGTTAGTGAAGCCAGGAGGGGAATCCAGGAGAGGCTGTAGCAGGTGAGTGGTTGGTGTGAGCGTCCAGACGAGTGTGATGTGTGACGCTGGGCAGCTCTGACTGTGATGTGTGGATGGGTAGGCGGCTGAATGGACTGTTGGAGACTGAGGAGGTTGTCCATATAATCTGTCACTGTGAGTTATGGCAGACAACTGGAGGAGACTGAAACCGGAGACACAAGAGTTAGGGCCAGTGGACACGACAACGGTTTTAGGATGAAACTCCTGTTACAGAGCACAGCACACAGCCGGAGTTTTCAGTAAGAACGCTGACGTCACGCTCCGCTTTTTGTGTGCATTACAGTTTTATTACTCCGCCAAATAACATGGTGGAGTTATGTGACAATCACCGTACATTTGTCCATCTGTGTGTCTGTCTGTGCGCAACATCACTCAAAAACAGAAGAATGGATTTGGATAAAATTTTCAGGGAAGGTCAGAAATAACACAAGCATCCACAGATTTGTTAAAGATTTCTGCATCATTGCGAGATGGCAGCATGGCATCACTGTAACTATGACAACAATTGAACACTACATCAGCTGCCTGTTGACGATCACGTGATTATGATCCTGCTACAAATCCACTGCTGCGGACTTACCGGGACTTATCCATTGAAAATGATAGAAGAAATGCTATATATTTAGGTCACGCGATTCGGTATCCGTACATAACGTACACATGCATAACACATGCCTGTGCTCAGCGCAAAGTCATTTTGTTTGTGGGTACGTCTATATTAAATGGACATGTTCTATGTTGCCGTGATGTCTGCCACAACTGTTTTCAAGATTTCAGCTGCCAGAAATGATACAGCTGAGCAGCCTTGGGCGAGTACTGCGCTCTCTGAGTGCTTTTTTTTGTTCTAGTTGTCATATGTGAGCCAGACGACAACAGGAACAATAGCGGACTACCATGTTGGGCTTGTGCTGCTGAGTCCACTGAATTTATTGAATGTTCTTCAGCAAAATATGCATTTATTGTGCCCTCACTGCAATTAGCAAAGACGCATTCAATAAATAAGCCAGATAATCAGCCCACTACTACGTCGGTGGCTGTACTTCGTCTGGTCTGTCAGTTCATTTTCAGTCCTTCCAGTGTTCCAATGTAAATGCAGATTATTTTTTCGCTCCATTGTCATGTAAACCCGGCGTGAAATTAAAACTATCTGCTGAAATGCTTTTATTCAGTAAAATGCCATGTTGTAAGTGGTGTAAACAATGGCAAACTTCTTCTATTCTAGTGTAGTACTTGACTAGACTAGGTAGACGTGTGTTTGCGGTACACTGCCCCCTGCAGTTTGGGAGCAGACGCCGCATGGAGTATAAAGTCACACACGTTCTCTCCAGTGGATTTCCAAGCATCTCATTTAAAAAGCATTTATTTAAAAAATTTTAAAAATCCTTGTGTGTAAATATCTTGTTACAACGCGGACACCTGCGGCTTATAGACAAGTGCGGCCTATATATGTACAAATTTTTTTTCTTTTTAAGTTTAATGGGTCCGGCTTATATTCAGGTGCACTCAATAGTCCGGAAATTGTGGTAATTCTAAAGATGTGCTGGTGTTACAAGAACCAATCGAATTTTTTACCCCAACCTAGAACTTCAATGCTGTCTTTCAGTCAAGTTGTTAGGTTGGAGCCACAAGTTCATTTTTATGGTCAGGGGACTTTAAAAGGCCTCTAAATCTATGTTTATACGTCACTGCGTGTATACAGTCAGTGCCATCAGAAGTGTTTAAAATAATCATAGGTGTTATATAATCACTTCAAAATGTCTGGTCCTGTATAGCTTAACGGGTTAAGTGGGCAGACAACCCATGTACAGGGGCTGGTCCCTGATGCAGCGGCCTGGGTTCGATTCCCGCTCATGGCCCTTTGCTGCATGTCTTCTCCCCACTCTTCTCCCTACTTTCCTGTCTGTCTCTACTGCACCTTGCCAAAAAAAAAAACTTCAAAAAGAAAATGTGTGGCTTCACTTTGTAGACGATAAGACTGGGTTTTAGCAGCAGCATCATTTCAGCTCAAATCAAAACTGATTTTGGAGTGTTAATAATTTGACCCCCTCCAAAGTGTCTCTTAAGTGATGGGGAGGAGGGGGGTCGTTTGAAGACTGACCCTCCCCTCTTGTTTCTTGTATCCCCCCCTCCTCCTCCTCTCCCCTTTCTTCTTATTCTCTCTTGTCCTGTTGTCTTCTTCTTCTTCTATCCTCTTTCATGCTCCGTGGCCTCAGCTCCTCCTTTTCAATCTGCTCGGCTCAGCAGTCGACTCTTACAGGACGAACGGACCGGAACTGTTGCTGTTCTCTCACATGTGTTGTTGGGGAGGAGGGAGGGGAGAGACATGGGGGAGAAGTTAAGAAGTGTTTCCTTCCTTCCTTCCTTCCTTCCTTCCTTCCTTCCTTCCTTCCTTCCTTCCTTCCTTCCTTCCTTCCTTCCTTCTCCACATCAAGTGAACACTACATCAGCTCCCTGCTGACAATCACATGATTGTGATCCTACTACAAATCCACCGCTGTTGACTTATCAGGACTGATCTGTCAAAAATGATACAAGGAACAATTGATTAAATTGTGGGGGTGTTTCTGAGTCCCATCAATTCCTGCCGCCCACTACCTATTTAGGTCACACAATTCAGTATCCGTACATAATGTACACATGCATAACAGACGCCTGTGCTCAGCGCGTCATTTTGTTTATGGGTACATCTATATTAAATGGACACATTCTATGTTGCCATAATTTCTGCCATGAATTTTTTCAAGATCCTCGTCCACGAACTTGTTTTCATTGTATTCATCTACGTCTACTTTTCCTTTTAGTCAATTTAAGGGACTCATCTATTCTTCTCGGCCTTCTTCTTCTTCACCTTTGGAGCCTCAGTCTCAGAGATCTCCTCTTCCTCATCATCGTGCATTGACAGCTCCTCTGGAGCTCCGTAGTCGTCTCTTTCGTCGTCGCTTCCAGACATAACGCACAGCCAAAAACTTTCTATTTAGCAAGCTAACAATTAAGCCAACTAAATAATAGTTGTTGGGATAATCCAGAGTTGCGATGTTCAGCTGGCGATGTTCAGCTGTCGGAAATGATACGACTGAGCAGCCTTGGCGGAGTACTGTGCTCTCTGAGTGCTTTTCTTGTTTTGTACTGAATTAACATCAGGCTAAGTTCACTGACAGCAGCTAAATGTACCTGAGAATGCAGATTACATTTTTAAAGACTGTTTTGAGGAGACAATTGCAAGCAATGTTAAACTTAAAGGATCTTAATGTGAAAGAATGAATTCCATGTGCACCTTACAACCAGCTGATAGCCTTCAAGCATCAACACACCACTCGGTATCTACGAGAACTTAACAGTTCATCCACTGAAAGTTCATTCAGAATAGAGATACTACATATAAATATGAGTCTGTTCATCAACATAACCTTTAAACATTTGTTAAAATGTCTCAGCCTTGTTCACTTTTGGCTCTTGTCAAGGCCTTGTATGCTGATGGTGATCTGGTCATAAAATTCTTAAAGACAATTGTCTCCTGAGAATTCACTTCCCATGCCTGTACATTTGATTATGTTTTATGGTATGTTTGTCTCTTTGGTTCTCAGAAGTGCAGTATAAGCTGAATGCCTTCAAGGAATTTGGACTCATGAATGAACCTGATCAGATTTGGTGGAGGTCTTATATTAAAATATTGATAAAAATTTCACACAAATGTCTAGGCTGAATAAAATGATGAAGTTATGACATTTTATATCCAAAAGGTGAAAGGCCAACTCCGAACTGACATGGATGTAAACTACAACATGGCTGATTAGAGGACGCATACAACTGCACTCTCTCTCCATTTTCACTGTTCATTTTTCTTGCTACTATGTCCATATGCAATTTTAGACCCAATTTTCAGAGTTCAGGAAGAAATTGTTGTCACACAAGCACTGCCACAGCTCTGTTTAAAGTCAGGGGTGACTTACAGCTTCCTTTGCTTTTGACACAGCAGAATATCCACCTAAAAACAAGATTTGCGTCAGTGATGTGGCCTTGGATTGGCTCAGCTTCTACTTATCCAACAGCTCCTTATTTGTTATGATTTGAAATGCCTCATTTGTTTCATTTACTACAGTACATGTCTGTTAACCTGGAGGAAATCATGCACAGATATGAAATGGATTTTCAGTGCTGTGTGGACAATATGCTACTGTTTGTGTCCATAAAGACTGGGACCACTGATGTGCCATATATTATGTCCTGTCTCACAGAAGTTAAGAAACGGATGTCCAAAATCAGGAGAAATGACACTTTCTGGTACTATTTCTAAATGCAATAAACAGTGTGTTCAAAATGACCAGAAGACAGATTCATTTTGTTCATGTTGTCCTCCGAAATAGGAGGAAACATTTTCTCTCATCATAGAATTTTTTTTTTCACATGACTTTTTCTCCCTCTGGTACTTGCTGACTGTTTTGTGTCACGTATTTTTTAAATCATAGTTATGTTTATTACTGTTACTATTGTTATTCATTTCCATCTTTCTTTTGGCAGTAATCAGATATTTCTAATTTGAGATGGTTCGCCCTCCACACCCCGTCCTGCTTTCATTTCATCTATCAAGCCTTCCTTTTGGATTCTAGCACTTAATATGAAAAACTTCTGGGTTGCCAGTTTGTGGAAAATACCTTTTACTGATATTGACATTCTCCACATTATTTATTTGAAATGACTCGCAGCTTCTTAACATTTTCAACATTTATCAAACCTAGGGATCTTTCACAACTAGCGCCCAAAACTACTTATTGACTAGTTAATAATTTATCAACACTTTGTTTCTGTTAGCCTCTATTCTTTCTACTTTCCTTTTTCCTTTGGTTCATGCAACTCATTGAACATCTTTGCCAAAAACTCTTGCAAGAAAAATTTCTCCATTTTTCATTTTCTTTTCTCTTCCTACATCCCCTCCTGTACTTCCTTTCCTGCTCACAGACTGCTGTACATTTTGTCCAGCTTGGGGAGGCTGCAGGCGGTGGAGCAGCAGCAGCAGCAATCTGGTTGCTGGCTGCCAAAAATGGAATTAAGTCAGTTGCCAGGCTGGATAAGAAATTGGATTCTCTTCCTCCTCTGTTATCCCTCTGGACCAGATCCTGTTTCCCCCCCGAGGGGTTTGGGGGAGGGGTTGGGGTTAGTGGTGATGGAGTACGGGGGGGTGCAGGTGGTACGACAGGGTTAGATCTCTGCCAGGTTGCTGTCACCACGGCACCTCAGTGGGCCCACATCAGGCCACACCTGTCCCCTCAAACCCAGGCCCTGTGTCTGGGCAGCAGCTGCAGCCGGCCGGGGGTCTGAGTCTCCGGACCGGCCGAGGTCTTCTCCACGACACGCCGGCTTATTTATCTTCACAGGACGCAACACCTGGCCAGGCCTTCACCCAGCTGGACAATAACGCTGCTGACTGATATCAATAGAGGCTTTGGAGTTTCATCACAAATCTCCTAGCAACCTCCCCTGGCACCATGATGGAGGAACAGCGCAGAACTCGCCGTGTGAAAATAATGTGCAGTGTGCATGGCATCCTGGAAAAAGGAAATCAGAGATAGTGCTATATTACTATTTTGTTGGGCAGTGGGTATTGTTGGGCTCAGAAATGTCTGAGTTGGTTCTTCAGAGGAATAAGTCCAAGTCTCTGGTTGTTCCTACACATGTATAATGCATAATGATTTCACTGACAGTTATTAATGCTCCATGGCTGTTGGCTATTGGTCATTCCAGGGCTTCCACATTGTGACTGTGCTGTGTGAAAATGAATTTTGACAGATATTTCCGACTTCCAATCATGAATGTGTTACAGTGCTCAGAGGCTTTAGCTTAGAGGTCCTTCTGATGCCTCTAGAGCAGGGGTAGCTAACACGGTGCCCACGGGCGCCTGGTTGCCCGCAGAGACCATGTGAGTTGCCCCTGACACATGTTCTAAAAATAACACTAGTCACCATGAAATTTCTTATAAAAAATTATAGTTGCTGTTCTTTTTAAATCAGAAATACTTACATTAATGCAGATTTAAATTACAATATTTATTATAATTTATTATAATTTATTATAATTTTTTTTAAAAAACAAAAATGTCTTCGGTGAACTTTGACCATGTCCGAGTCAAAGTTCACTGCGCATGTCAAACCAACGTCACTCTGCTGACGCGTCCGGACGCAGACACTTTGGGAAGCTAGATGTGGTTTTTAGCCCCAAAACATGACAGAGAAGTGAAAGAGAAAACACCATTTTCACGATGACTGGGAGGAAGAGTTCTTTTTCACGACAGTGAAAGATAAATGTATGTGTTCTATTTGCGGGGAGACTGTTGCGTCGGCAAAGCGGCACAATGTGGAGAGACGCTACTTTATCCACCACGAAGCTTCCATGCTAACTAGCCACCTGCTACCGCACATAGACTGTATGCGCACTGCGGGCAGGAAAAGCCCGGGATTTAAAGGCAGCTTTGACATCAGCTACGCGGCGAAAAGTTTCTTCGTGGAGAAAAAATTACCATTAGAAAAGCTTGTTTCAGTTACGACAGATGGGGCTCCTCCATGACGGGTCGGCATGCAGGCTTCATTGTACGATGCAGAGGTGATCCAGACTTCCCAACATTCCTACGTTACCACTGCATCATTCACCAGCTGGACATATGTATGTACAAAAGTGGCTGGATTTGATCATGTGATGACTCGTGTCCTGAAGATCATAAATGGCTCCAAAGCCAAACAACCAGGACATTGAAGATGCTGCTGGAGGAGCTGTTAGCTGAACATGGTGACCTGTTACTACACACAGAAACCCCATGGATCAGCAGGGGAACAGTTTTGCAGCGTTTTTTGTCACCGTTGGCCGAAATCAGAGTTGATGCAATCCAAAGGGAAAGACACCTCGCTGCTTGAGGACACTGAGTGGATTCTTGCCCTGGCATTTTTAACGGACATCACTGAGAAACTGAACCATCTGAAGTGTGAGCTGCAAGGTAAAGGTAAGACATGATAAGCTCTGCAATGCCAGGCTTCCCACTAACACACATTTACAGACAAAGAAAGAGGTAACATACGTTGTCATTCAAAACACTGTGCCATTACACAAAAATGTGCAAAATAATTAGTTGAAAACATGTAATGATTTGTTTTTATGATCTGTTAAAAATGTTGCAATGCTGGTGAAAAATGCTGGTGATTAGTACTAATGTGATAGGATTCATTTCAAAATGTGAAAGAGTTGATTTTTTTTCTTACATAACTGATAATTTGTACAAACATGGGACAGAGTTCATGAATTGTTCAAAAATGTTACAAAGGTAGTGGTTTGCACGAATTAAGCATGATTTGATGACAGTTAATGATTTCCTAAAAATGAGTACTGAGTACTGAGTAGGTTGAACAAAAATTCTGCACAGACATGCAAAGTTCCAAGATGATGTAGCCTCACTTTTTTGATGATCTAAACTGACTTTTCTTGTAGTTCACATTCGTGGTGCCTCTTCAGTTACTGATTAATCCCTTGCAATGTTTTTCACTAAAGGAGTTCTTTAAATGAAGTATTTCCAAGCTTGAATAGATTTCCTTCTATCCAGACATTCACAATCCCATCAAGATAAACTACAGTGTAATCACTTTGGTGAGCCAAGTATCTGACATCCCCATCAGCCTCAGCTGTACTTTAGCGCTAAGTAGCAACTCTTAGGATGCTGTTTTACTAAAAAAGTGGTGAATATGGGCATCCATCACATCTTATTTTGGATACTTCCGTTAGTATGCTTCCACGATATATTGCGTGAAGTAGGTATTTATTTGCATAGTGCATTAACCAAGCTGCGTTGTCTTGACTTGAACATGGGAAGTTGTGCACTTGACCATGAACATCACCCACCAAAATATTTGTTGGTTTTGTTTTGCTGCTGCTAAATGAACAAAATCTTAATAGTGGCTTCTATCCAACAATAGCATTGTGGTACTTGCTGAAAAAGAAATATTTTGTGTTCTAAGGTTGACAAAAGTGCAGTATTTCCTCTTATGACCAATCAAAACCAAGTATTTTAGAATGAAAATACAGACCTCAAAGTAAACAAACAAAAGTGAACACCTGTGATAATGCAGAAGTTAGAAAGCCATTAGGGTACACCTGTGTTTTCCAGTAAGTCTAACTGTATGAACATGGATAAATAATGACCTGCAAACAGCAGAACTTTGTCAGTATTGAAACTTTGGGTTGAATCTATTACGTGTCTATATCGTGGCTTGATTTGGGGGAAAAAAATGGCAGAAGAACTAAAAAATCAAACTGTTAGACTTTACAGAGATAAGGAAAGGGATACAAGATATAAGATTGATGACCAACTGAAAATCAGTGAAAACACATTTACAAAAATAATCAGGAGGTATAGAATGAGCCGTAGTACCACTAATCTGAGCTGCAGTGGTTGTTCTCCTAAAATGATGCCATGGCCTGTGCACTACTTGCACAATCTAGCCCTGAAAAACAGAAGAACAAATGCTTCCAACTTGGCAGAGAGATTATCAGTTTCTGTGAAAACATTTGTAAAACATTTGCATTTATAGACAGCATCCAAGATAAAAAAAAAAAGAAAGAAAACTCGCTTGTTCTTTGGCACGAAACTGCAGGATGCTAAAGAACATGAACAGAAGCCTGATGAATGCACATTCGTTGGTCAGAGGACACCAAGATCCAGGACTACCCACAGTGAATATAAAGTCCCGACTGTGATGCTAATATGTGAGCGGCAACAAGTCGATAATGGTATTAGAATATAATACCAGCTACATATTAATAAAAGTTCTAATCAAATGTGGTGACAGTTGGAGAGCCAACAAGCTAATATTAAGTAAACAAAATCAGTTTGATGACAGAGTGATTGTTTAATCACTGCTGAAAAGACCAAATATGTCTATGAATATCTGTATCTGTCTTAGTATAAATAACATAAAGCCAATAAATAAATCTGACTCTCATTGCTGCCATTTAGTAAATGGATGTCCTCCACCAGGGCACCAGCATCAGTCCTGTGGGCTGCATGGTCTATCTAGTAATTGCCACACACATTTTAAGATTTGCAGAAATCATATGACTCATGGGAGAGAATCAATCATTGTAATTTTTCATTTTCTCTCCCTGTGCATCCCATCAGCTCTTTTGGTGCGAGTATGAAGCACAGCAGGAAGTGTCCCTTTAGGGAGCGGGGGGCTGTTGAGAGCGAGGGGCGGGTTAGCTTGTGAAATGGACCATCGGACCTCAGAATACATCTCCTCCTCTACTTTTTCATTAAAATTATTTTTCCATTCTCCGCAGAATGATTTGGAATTTAAAGTCCTCTATAATTGGGCATATATTTTCCCGGCCTGCCGCGCCTGTGCTTATCAGCGAGGGGTAAGAATTAAGACCACATAGGGAACCAAATAACATTTTTTAAAAGCTGGGAGACTTAAGTAGAAAATTGGCTTAGCATGCAGATAGCAAAGTCAACAATGGGAACATATATCCCAGCTCAGAGTGATTGAAGTCCCTGTCTTTCTGATGAACAAAGTGTTTGATTTTCACCACGGCTCTTACATAAACTGCTAACTTGATTTCACACCCCGGATCTGAGGGTGACAACAAACACTTTAATTAGAGGAAGATGATGCAGGGAAGGGGAGGGAGGAAAAGGTGATAGACGGTAACAAATCCCCAGCACACTCCAGACAGCCTAAATATACAGCCAGCAAAGCGAAATATAATAATTTTTTTCTCCTACTTTTCATATCTTATTATTTTTCTCCTCATTCTCTAGCTTGGAATTGTGAATATTTTTGCATAGCTTAAAGCCTGGGTGCTATCTCATCCAAACCTACGTGGTTCATTTGCATCGTCAAGGCTTTACGCAGGAGGTTTGTGGGGCTGGAGGGAAAGTGTGTGTGCCATAATTAGGCCTTTGTGGGTAAGATTTGGACTGGACAGCATAGCCGGTGTCCTGGCTTGTAGCGGCTGTAGCGCTGCAGCCTGAGTGGCACCTTGTAGCCCTTTGAACCGAGCCTCTCCACACTGCGAGATTAGCTCCTTTCAGAGCGCCTCCATCCTCTAAGTAGTTGTTTTTACGCTGATAGAAGAGAAGAAAGAGAAAGGGAATGGAAAAAAAGCTGAACAAAAAGCACAAACCCTTTGCACTTGATCCTGCAGACATTATTAAGCAGCCGGACAGATCAGCAGAAGTGATAAACGCTGTCCAATAAACGCGCCAATCATGGCCTCCACCTTCTCTACAACCTCTGAAACAAACGCCACCTCCGCTCTCAGTTTGGGCTTTATTGGTCAGCAAATAATCAAAGCACTTTTTTTCTCCTCTGGAAGGGATTAGAAAGGCGAAGCTAAGCCTGCTGGACCAGACACTAGCGGGGAGGCCAGGGGGTCTCCTTATCAGGCCTGGGCTGCTGGATGCAGCTCCGCTACAGGACAGATTGCTTTCACTTTCGCACGTCTACAGGGAAGAACAAAGACGCACCGTCGCCACAATAATGCCCCAGCTCTGGTGGGACACTGGGGGTTCCAAAAGACGCCTTTATGTATTCATTATGATGAGCAGTGAGATCATACATGCCTCTGCCTCCCCCTGCCTCCCTCCTTTCTTCTCCTCTTCATTTCATCCATCCATCTGGCCTCCATTAAACGAGGTTAATTTCTTTTTCGTAACCTGTTTTCACTGATTGTGCAGGCAGAGGATATGTATACAAATACACAGGCTGTGTGTGAGTGTGAATACCGGGGTTCAAAGAAAGTGTATCACTTTGGAATTTCACATTTCTAATCTTTTTTCACAATGGTATATTATGCTACCGACTGGCATCACAAATAGAAATGTGAACCGAGTATTTATTCAAATTAATAGTCAAGGCAAAGCAAACTAAAATCTGGCAGGTTCTTCAAAAATGATAAGAACAATAAAAAGAGCATTTGCATCCTTTATACACCATTTTTAGTAAATACACCTTTAACAACTGAAACGCTTTCAGAAGCTCCTGTGTTGCTTCGCTTTATCATTTCAAATGGAAAACTATGACAGTTTCAGCAGGTGCCTCCTGACAGAAGCAACAAACGACTGCAGCTCTTATAAAGCTGAAAGTAACAGCTGATGCACTATTACAGTCACCTACACGAGTCTGTTTCACCTGATCTGGAAGACACACGGCCATATATTTAGGTTATTTAGATCACAATTACAGTTCTTTCTTTTGTATAGATGACTTGTTCTTTGCCTATCTGCTGTATACATTACCATTTAAAAGTTTGGGGTCACCCAGACAATTCCATGTTTTCCATGAAAACTCACACTTTTATTCATGTGCTAACATAATTGCACAAGGGTTTTCTAATCATTAATTAGCCTTTCAACACCATTAGCTAACACAATGTAGCATTAGAACACAGGAGTGATGGTTGCTGGAAATGTTCCTCTGTACCTCTATGGAGATATTCCATTAAAAATCAGCTGTTTCCAGCTAGAATAGTCATTTACCACATTAACATTGTCTACACTGGATTTATCATTCATGTAATGTTATCTTCATTGAAGAAAAAACCTGCTTTTCTTTCAAAAATAAGGACATTTCTAAGTGATCCCAAACTTTTGACCAGCAGTGTATGTTAAACTCTGATGTAGCAGTAATAATAATGACCCAATTAAAATCATTTATAGAAATTGTTTAAATTAGGCCTATAAATTTGTAATGTTCAATTTATTTTATTTTGCAAAGCACTTTTTGGTCAAGGTCTGTTTGTTTAAATGTGCCATATAAATAAATGTGGGCTGCACAGTGGTGTAGTGGTTAGCACTTTCGCCTTGCAGCGAGAAGGTCCCTGGTTCGCGTCCCGGCTTTCCTGGGATCTTTCTGCATGGAGTTTGCATGTTCTCCCTGTGCATACGTGGGTTCTCTCCAGGTACTCCAGCTTCCTCCCACAGTCCAAAAATATGCTGAGGTTAACTGATTATTCTAAATTGCCCGTAGGTGTGAATGTGTGAGTGCTTGTTTGTCTATATATGTGGCCCTGCGACAGACTGGCGACCTGTCCAGGGTGTCCCCTGCCTTCGCCTGAGTCAGCTGGGATAGACTCCAGCCCCCCCCCCCCGCGACCCTAATGAGGATTAAGCGGTGTATAGATAATGGATGGATAAATAAATGTAAGTTAACCTGACAGTAAATACTAGTGACACTATAGCGCAGAAATCAAAAATCAGAGTTTTAACATGAATATGTTGTGCAGCAGCAGACACCTTTTCAGCAATGGTCTCACCACATCCTAAGACAGTCATCAGAGTACTTTTGTGTTGCTTTTGAGCCAGATTAGGAGAAGACTAAGCTCCAGTAATTGCTACTTCTTGCATTGTCAGACTGTTTGATTGCAGCTAAAATGCCATATGAACTGACAATGTTATGTTGAAACTATTCCTGTTCAAATCCTGAGACGAGTGCTTGCCTTACGTTATCTTCAGCAGTGTTATTACAAGTACCACATTTTAAAAAAGGGTTCCTCTATTCAATAAAGTATAATGGAAGCTGATTCAGTGAATAAATCGTATCGACATCAAGAAAGCATGAAGTCATTAAAACATTAAGAGTTATATTTGCATCATATTTCCCACATGATTTACATTCCATTGTTTGTACTTGGACCCAGCAGAAACCTACTGGGTTAAAAAAAATTAAGTACCAAAAACACAGAAGTACCAAAAACAGTTCCTCAAATGCCCCCAAATGTCCAAATTTACAACAGAAATAAGCATGTTCATGGTAACTGTATGGGGGGGGGGTGAATTTTTCTATTAGTCATCTGTTGTAGCTGTAATAAGATTTAAAGTTGTCCATGATAGAGGACATCTTTAATTACAGACAGTGGCTTTGAATGGAGCACTCTTCTGCAATGATATGATGACATTTATTCAGTGAAAAAACTCCAACAAATGTTTATTTACGCTGATTGACTTCACATACACTACCATTCAAAAGTCTGGGGTCACCCAGACAATTTCATGTTTTCAATGTCTAGACTGTATTTCTGATCAATTTAATATTATCTTCATTTCTATTAAAAAAAAAGACATTTCTAAGTGACCCCAAACTTTTGAATGGTAATGTAAAAATAGCAATAATTCATTGTTTCATTCTCAGATTTTCTGTAAATTCTGTTCAAATGTGCTCTATATTTAGATGGAAATCTTCCTCATCATAGGTGCTAAATAGTGCGCATTTTATGGTAAATGGGACAGCAGTTTATAAAATAAACATCATGATGTATTAAAAATGTCTTGAAACTAGTGATTGAAGCCATAAACTCATGAGGAAAATGTTTACTGAGGAAACAGACTGAAGGAGAAGTTGGGTCATTTTCTCATAGAAGTCCATACAATCTGATTTCTTTTTGCAACCAGAGGAGTCGCCCCCTGCTGGCTGTTGAATGCAGGTTTAAGACACTTCTGCATTGGCTTCACTTTATAGATGAGAATAAATTAATGGAGTGATTGACCGGATGTACGGAGATGAGAAAGTAGCATTGGTTTGAAGCTCTTTTTTCATTCTCCACATGAGGCTCTGAAAGTGTATCTTTACTCTGAAACTTTACTAGTTTTTATGTGGCTCCTTGCATCTGACTGGCTCGCTGCCACATCTATCTGTTACCTTTCGAAAACACTTTTGCCTCCCAGTGTGTTTGTACCATGTTATATCAACGAGTTTAAATAGCTTCAAGACTGTGGCTTAAAGATTGCTTAGAAATGTGACTCTTTTTATGTGCGTGGGATATAAGCTGGTACAGTTCTACTTTAAAGTCACAAAAACACCCAATAAATGACAGTAATTGGACCAGAAGTCACACACATATACACGTTAAGTTGGGGAACATAACACAGATTGCTACATGCAACATGGCTTGAAATTTGCCTGGATTGAATTCACTTTGTACTGCATTTGAACAGCTCAATCTAAGGTGTGTGAATATGTATATTATGTATTCCTGTCTCATGTTGCATGTATTTATGTAACATGCTTTGCACAAAAAGAGCTCCCAGGAACTCTCTGTAAACAGCAGGAATATAAAAGTCGTCCCTGACGGCCATGTTGCTGCTCCGCTGACATGTAACCCCAATTTGCGTCACACTAATTCCAAGTTTTAAATTACATCTCTTTCTCTCTCTTCTCTCCTTGCCTTTCTCTTATTATCCCTGATTTCTACTCGTCAGTTCTTTACTCTCACTCTTTCTTTTTCTCTCTCTCTCTCTGAGTTTTTGGCCCTCTGGGGTTTTTGGCTCATTCCTTGCACAGAATAAAGGCAAAATAAAAGAGCCTGAGGAGGCGACGTGGCGTTGGGCGGACAGAGCGGCGCCAGGACTCCCCGCCGACACACACCGCCACAATGCAGGAGCCTTCCTCAGATTCCCCCAGAGCACACTGGAACATGTGACACGTCAAGGTACCCATGCAGAAGTCTCATGGCCGATGCTGGTGCTCTTTGCACAGAAGCTGCAGATTCTCATTGTATAAATGTTATTTTATGATAGAAATCGATCAGATATTTGTTATTTTCTGCCACATATCCTTTTCATCAGGACATTTAAGAATACTAATAGAAAAATTGAAGGATCAGCTTACTCAGATTACAGTGTTTTCTTGGAATTTGTTTGCTTAGTTACTCTCACTGCCAGAAGGTGGAGACAAAAGTTTTACAAGGTTTAATTAACCAAAGTGAAAATTCAGAGTTATGATGTAACAACATTTTAACTTGAAATAAGATGTAAATGAAGTAAACATTGTAAGCCAGATCAAGTCTATATCTCATGTTAGTTAATTATATTCAAATTTTGTTGCCTAAATTGAATCACCGAACGCAAAAAGTTTGTTGCCTCAAATTTTCAGGTTTTCTCAGCTGAAACTACAGAGCATTTGTTGTACTATTACATATCTACACACTGGGCTCACTTAGAAATGTCCTTGTTATTGAAAGAAAAGCATTTTTTTTCAATGAAGACAACATTAAATGAATCAGAAATCCAGTCTAGACATTGTTTATGTGGTAAATGACTATTCTAGCTGGAAATGGCTGATTTATAATGGAATATCTCCATAGAGGTACAGAGGAACATTTCCAGCAACCATCACTCCTGTGTTCTAATGCTACATTGTGTTAGATAATTGTGTTGAAAGGCTAATTGATGATTAGAAAACCTTTGTGCAATTATGTTTGCACATGAATAAAAGTGTGAGTTTTCATGGGAAACATAAAACTGTCTGGGTGACCCCAAACTTTTGAACGGCAGTGGACGTACTGTGAGCTAACAAGGAATTTGTCTTGGTAGCTGAAACTTAGAGTTCACAAAGTTAGTTACAATATGTATAGTTAGTAATCTTCTTGCAAATAGTGGAAAACAAGACTCCATGTAAACCAAATTATGCGAGATGCTACACAAGTGTCACAGATGACAGATGTCGAGTCAGTGCACGTGCCTGGAATGCGTATTGTCAACCGGCAGATGGCTGAACTCTTATGAAATCTGCTTCTTCTCTATGTGCAGACTTGTCAGCGATGGAGGAAGAGACCGCATCTGGTCGCCTCGTCGGGCGGCTTCTCTTCACGTCTAGCTATATCCAATATGGCCGCAGGACTCAGCCGGGCAAGAGGTGACACGACGGCACGGGCGTGTCGGTACGCAAGTGAGACAACAGACTTTAAAAGGTCACACTGAGACAGAGAAGATGTGAAACCCTTCAGGACTCGGCCTCCTGTCCCCGAGGATGAGGGCAGAGTTGAAGGGTTGAAAAGTTCATCCATAGGGGAGAAGAAAGGTGAGCGAGGCAGTCATGCAAAAATCTGACATGAGGACAGGACAGGGGGCGGGGCAGGATTAGTCCAGGCTAAGGTGACAGAGGACAAATAATAGGAGGTACAACAGTGAGTGTTTTGCAGCGTAAACTGAGACAGTTTATGTTTCCTTTGGCTTGAGCGATCATTTCCAGCAAATATGCTCTTGAAGGACATCAGCTTTGGAGGATTTAATTAAATTGTGGAGCCAAAACTGAACCCAGGATCATTTGGTGGTCTCTAGTTTAGCTCAGCAGTCAGGATGAATCCTCAGCAGGGACACAGAAAGACACTTTTTTAGTCCTGTTGGCAAACATGTGAAGTGGATTCAGAAAATGTTCTGACCTCTTCAGTTTTTCTGCACTTTATTGTGTTGTGGATTTCATTTTAAATGGAAAACAATTACTCTACACTCAATAACCCATCATGTCATAGTGCCAAAATACTCTAAGAAGGGTTTGCAAATCTATTATAAGCTGTTAAATTGTTTCAATGGTTCCACTCAATTCAAGAGCATCTGCCACTTCTGAGAAATGAAAATCTGAAAAACAGGATGTTACAACTGAGTGAGCATCTGGTTTAGGTTCTTCTTGAAGTGAATTTATAAGGTCTGATCCTTAACATTAACATTTTATTAGAGTTGTTTTCATTGTGTTTTTATCAAAATGAATGTATTATTCCAGATTATCCACCCAAAAATCCCCAAATCTAAACATTTTTTATACTTTTTTTTTTTTTTGACATTTTACACTCCAGAAATAAACTGCTACTCTGGTGGACAAACTACAGTATGTAAAAGAAGTACGTTTACTAAATGACTTTTTTTTTTTTTACTGATATTTTTCATTACTTAGAGAAAGAGGCATGTTAAATTATGACGAGTTTATTTTCATGGAAAAATAACTTCTTGATATGATCCAACAAGATGAATTTACAGGGGTTTGATCAACAATCACAGCTTTAAAATGCATCACTGAAGCTTCTCCTCCATTTTTTGGGTT